>NW_027189143.1:2725104-2727604 GCF_040958095.1 Procambarus clarkii
AATACTGATAATTTAAAACGGTATTTCAATACATTTAATGATGATCTAAATGTGGATGTGGTAAATAACATTAATGATGTTTCCATTCTCGATATTGCAATGGGAATGTACCCTAGTAAAATATTAGATATTAACTTGAAACCGGAAAAAAATTCAAATATTGATATTTCCACTGACGAATCCAATGGAGAATGTATGATTAGGATATTAGAAACAACCCCTCCTAATACTGCTTATTCATCTCATATAGGATTCATTTCCCTTACAAATATATGCAGTAATGAAAAATTAGTTTTAAAGAATATGGCAACATTTTTACCAAATATATTAGCTCGAGATACTGGCACAAACTTCATTTCTAAAAATTCTCTAGGGAATATTACCCATAATATAAATTTTTTGGCTGAAATGAAAGATCACAACGAGTTTATTGAGTCCATAAAACAACCAAATTAACAAAGTAAAATAAAATAAAAAAAATGACTTCAAAATCAACCTTGGATATTATTAATCTTAATGATGCCCTTAAAAATAAAAAATATAAAAAAGCTTTTCAAATTTATTTAGACTTTGAAAAATCTATTCTAAAAACACTCTTTGTAAATGAAATTAAAATTTTACCCGAAAATGAAAATAGTCCAGAGAGACTAAACCCATTTCCTTTGATAATATGTTCAACGCTGTTCAAATTAGCATTACAAGAAGATAAGAAAAATGATATGAAAGAATTTAAACCGAAAGAAAATCTTCAAAAATTAAATGAATTCTTTAAAAATACCGATAATATTGACCAAATAGTAGGTTCATCCCTCATTAACGATCTACTAACCAACCTTATACATTGTGCAATCAATGAACTTGAAAACGAAAATATGGATGAACCCAATCTCATGGACAGAATTTTTGGTGTATATAAATTATTTGAACAGTTTCTATTTGCCCTTGAACGTAGTCATCTTTATACACCATTTTCAATCAACACTCAATTGATTTACCTTTGTTTTCTGTTATGCAAACGCATGAATGAACTCATAAAAAGTTGTGTAAATATGAATACAATCTCTAATTCAAAAATAAATGAAATTCAAAACACATTTCAAAATAATGTAAACCAATTGGAAAACAATAATAAATTTTGTATACAACAGTTACATGAACATTATCAATGGCAACTAAAAAACTCTCAAGAAATTTATAAAAGCAACATTGAAGAAATTTACAGAAAAACAGAGGAAAGTAAAAATGAATTATGGAAAAGGGTTAACCTTTCAACTATTGACACTATACATGAACAAGAATTAATGTTAAATAACCAACTTGAATTAATAGAAAAAATCATATCCGAAATAAAAACGTATGGAATGAATGATGATGATGATGATGAATTAACACAAGATGACTAACGATCATTGAGTCATAGGGTTACAAACCAATCGCTCTTTGACCATTCCAATGTCAGCTGAACACCATATTGTTGCTTCTCCAGCCGGGATTCTGCCTTAGAAGCTTTCAGGCATAATCCCACGAGTACTTACTTAATCAAACTTATAGAAATATAAAATAGATATTAATAGTACTACCATCATTAAGTTGAAATTTGTATCCATATAAGGGGACGGCATTGTCTACTTCTGATCATATTACTATTTTCTACCTTGTTTCTATTTATCAATGATAACTGATCGTTTTCAAGCATAATAATAGTAGTCACTGTTTATACTTCTTTTGTTTTGTATAGTCGGAGTTGCTACTATCCCAAAGATTTCTCTTTCACAGAAACATATTAAGGATAAGAGAGCTGTGTCCCCATATGATGGGTACTGGTCTAATTTTCCTGGTGTGGATGAATCTGTTCCATTATTATGATTATAATTATTATTGGTTTTGCCGTTTAAGCCTTTAGAACGAATAAACATATCAATATCATTTATTTGATGAGGGGGTATATTGAAAGCCCCAAATTCTTTCACCACGTCATATATGGTATAAGGTTTGATAGATATGAGTCGACTGTATTGCTGTTTGACTATTCCATCATCATAATTTGTCTTATAACTCTTTCTTTTCCTTCCCAAAGCATTATAAACAGCCCAGTTATCTATCAGTATGGCTCTCATATCTGAATATTTAGGGTATTTATTGACAATATATTTATATGACTTACTAACACCATATTTATTTTTAGATAAAACACAGTCATAATACGTTAAAATATGTGTAAAATATTGACACATGTTCAATAAAGTTAAAACATTTTGAATATATGATCGTTTTCCTGCTGTCCATAAAATAAGAATATTGTGTTTGTTGGTGGCTTTCATATAATCTAACATCTCATATAAAAATGGCCGTGTATATACTGAGGGAAAACTATCTGACAAATTCAGTTGTAAATGTTGTTGTTCATCATATATGGCTAATGTATTATCGAAATCAAAAACAAGAAGAGCTGGTGCTCTTTTTTCCTCGTTAAGATATCGTACATATTTATAAAAAAACA
>NW_027189143.1:2732604-2740596 GCF_040958095.1 Procambarus clarkii
GTACTGTTTGTTACTTACTATAATCATTTAATATGGATCTAATTAATACATATCAACAGCTATTATCAAATATTGTATTTTCTCCTTTAAATGGATATAAAAAAAAGAAACAGAGTTCACAGACTCTAGCTCCAGTCCCCCATTTTGGTTCATACAAAAAATCATGTAGAAAATCATGATTTCATGTAGAAAATCATGATTCTAAATCTTCAAAACCTAATTTCTAGCATCTAATTATTACTAACACCCAAGAGGTCATGTCCTCTGCCTTCATTAACCATTAATAAAAAGTCTACGGTTTACGAACTCCACAGTAATTATTCTTTACATCCTTTCTGGTCTTATAATTATATAAATTTACACCAGTTAGTTTCTTTAATAATTTCTTCTTCTTCTTCAGGTGTCAAATCGTTAGTTATATGAAATATTTCTCTGATTTCTTCTGCTGTCAATTTTTTAATAATATTGGCAAACATTTTGATTCCTTTATCAGTTAGATCTTTAATATTTAAGTAATCAGCTGCCAAAATGGCAACAATGTATCTTGTTCAAAAAAATCAAAATCCCATTTTGAAAATGACATTATAGAACTATCATTATTATTGTGATGGTAACCACACCATTCAATTATTTTTTTTAAAATAATAGTGTTTACATTTGGAAGAGGAATAGCTTCATCATTGTATCATCACTCAAATCATTTAAAATGGTTTTTATAACACCACTCTGTCTGATAATATCATATTCTACTTCAAAAATATCACCATCACTACTTTGCAGTTTTATGATTGAATAAGGAGGAGGAGGAGGAGGAGGAGGAGGAGGAGGAGGAGAGGAGGATGTGGTAGAGAGGAATAAGAACTTGTTGCCATTATTTATTTCAGACTTTCTTGACTCAGTTGTAGAAGAGAAATACCCCAAATGAGGGATTTCATAAAAATCTGAGGGTTGAAATGAATCGTGTTGTTAGTTCTTGGTTAGATCGGGTCAATGCTTTGAGTTAAAGACTGCAATAGAAAATTGTAATTTTCATTAAGATGAGACTTGGGAAAATATATTGAATGATATAATGAGAACCGAGAAGGTTTTAAAACTTGCTTCTTTATCATTAAGATATTTTTTACTTTTATTTACTAATTGATGTGGATCCCAGACTTACCCTTTAGATTTTAGATTGAAGCTGAGAAGAAGGTATCACCAATAATGGGTTTCTAAGAGCAAAAAGAGATAGATGACCAATGATAGCTACTACTAAAACCACTGTCAGCAAGACTATGAAGGATTATAATAGGGTGGGGTAAATTAAAAAACAGGTGAGGTATTTTAAGAGTTTTAGGCATTGTAGTTGCAATCCACCTGGATTGGTAACAATTTCAGAAAAATTAGAAATCGAGTTTGGAATACCCAAGTGCATGGCAAATACACTGGTGAAAAATGAGAAATAGATACTAACCCTTTCTTTTTTTTTCAAAATATCATAACCTAAGAGCAAGAGTCCTGGTAATTGGCGTAGTCGGCATCTTCCTGCTATATATTCATTATGATTATGGTTTTTTATCATTAGAGAGTGAATTATATATTTGGCTATACAATATTTGAGAAACATGGTAACAATTTGATAAAATCCTTTATTGTCATGTAGTGGAAGGTAATAATATTCATCAAATTTTGAATTATTCTCTGAGGAATTATTAATACTCCACGACCAACATTTCATAGGAAAAAGGCATATAACTTGAAAAGCACATTCATTTTAAGGAATTAACTTCTTTTTGACATATAAACATTCTCTATTTTTTAATATTTTTTTATATTTGCTGAGCTTTAGGTAACAAAAATAACAAATAAAACAGCTATATATTTTATTATGTTTATATTATAACAATTACAAAATTGACTAAAAATATTGACTAAAAAATAGAACATATAACTAACTACATACATAATGAATCAAGTAACCCTAAACAAAACCATGAACACTCTGACATTGTTTGTTTTTAATATCTTTAACTATTTTCAAAATAATTATTTTTCTTCTTCTTGTATAATTAGCAAGTGTTTTTTAGAGAACTTGGCTAAATTTCTAAGGGAAACAACATTTATTTGACCATTATATTTATGGTTACATTTATATACCATCTCATTTAGTAAACTCATATAAAGCCAAGAATTAGACATTTCTTGTTAATAATACCATTTACAAGTTTGAGGATAATACTTAATCTCTTTTTCGTGGTCGTTATAAATTGAAAACTGGATGCATGCCAAGACATTTTAATGTAGATTCTGTAGTGTGTAAGCTAAAGATGCTACAAGTGATAATTTATTTAATTCATATGCACCATATATTGGGGTGTAAGAAAAAATAATCTAGTTCGATTACTCATCTTTTGATAAATTTCTTGCATAGATTCGTTGGTAAACTTATCATTTCAAAATGTATTTGAAATTTTGACTTTATTCCATAAAAAATGGGTAAATTCCTCAACCTTAATATAAACTTTTTATCCGTTTCAATTGTTTGGTCTTTTATACGAGGAATAAATTTTTTAAGGAATAAAATTTAGGAATAAATTTTAGGAATAAATTTTAAGAAATATAAAGGAATAAAATTTTAAATCAGTATTATTTATATATTTTTCTTTAATGGCTTTTGTTAACAACAAATCTTCAATTTCTTTTTGGACATAAGTTGGAATAAGTGGGGTAGCACATAACTCCCATACCATATCTCTAATACACATATCAAAATTGATCATTGAAGAATATTTGTTCATAAATCTATCCTTTAATTCTGGTGTAAGAAACATAGAAGTAAATTATCTATTTCAGAATTAGGTATATTTCATATATTTCAACCATTTTTGTTACTTATTCTTCAGCTCCTCTTTGTGTTAATGGTTCATATACATACTTCTTTTATACTATATACTACTACCCATCTAATAATGTAAATATACTACTACCCATCTAATAATGTAAATCTCTATGACTTTCAAAATATCCAATTTCTCATATAAATTAATTATCCCATATAATATTTAGGATCTAATTCTTTTTTCTCTTGTTCCAAAATATACAATTTCTCATTTATATTATTCAATATACGTATTTATTTTCTTAATGTTTTGTTCTCTATTACTTTCCATAACAATATCCAAATCTTTCATTTATAAAATTCAACCTGTTTATTTAGGATATTAATTCTTCCGTCTACAATAGCAAATTGTCTTGATATAACTTTATCATGTAAACAACAACACCCAATATATTTTTCTTTTACTTGGATATTTTTGGGATTAATCTTTTTCTATAAAATTTCCAGATTTTGGTTTAGCTTCTTCATTTACCTCTTGATTTTTGTTCTTCTTTAGAAAAACGTCCGTTTTCGCTTCTTCCCACCTTCTTGGGACGTCTGTCGGTCTTCAATGGGGCCCTCCCTGTCCTTTTTAAGTTGGTTACACTTTTCCGGGGTTCTAGATTTTGTTCTTTAGAAGACTTCTTCCCATCTTCTTGGGACGTCTGTCGGTCTTCAATGGGGCCTCCTGTCCTTCTTAAGTTGGTTACACTTTTCCGGGGCTCTAAGATTTTGTTCTTTAGAAAGACTTCTTCCCGTCTTCTCTGGGACGTCTGTCGGTCTTCAATGGGGCCTTCCTGTCCCTTCTTAAGTTGGTTACACTTTTCCGGGGCTCTAGATTTTGTTCTTTAGAAGGACTTCTTCCCGTCTTCTTGGGACGTCTGTCGGTCTTCAATGGGGCCTCCTGTCCTTCTTAAGTTGGTTACACTTTTCCGGGGCTCTAGATTTTGTTCTTTAGAAAGACTTCTTCCTCGTCTTCTTGGGACGTCTGTCGGTCTTCAATGGGGCCTCCTGTCCTTCTTAAGTTGGTTACACTTTTCCGTGGGCTCTAGATTTTGTACTTTAGAAGACTTCTTCCTGTCTTCTTGGGCCGTCTGTCGGTCTTCAATGGGGGCCTCCTGTCCTTCTTAAGTTGGTTACACTTTTCCGGGGCTCTAATTTTGTACTTTAGAAGACTTCTTCCTGTCTTCTTGGGCCGTCTGTCGGTCTTCAATGGGGCCTCCTGTCCTTCTTAAGTTGGTTACACTTTTCCGGGGCTCTAGATTTTGTACTTTAGAAGACTTCTTCCTGTCTTCTTGGGCCGTCTGTCGGTCTTCAATGGGGCCTCCTGTCCTTCTTAAGTTGGTTACACTTTTCCGGGGCTCTAGATTTTGTTCTTTAGAAGACTTCTTCAAAACAAAGTTTTTTTTTTTAAATTTGTCCATTTTCACATGTTTCTTCTGGAGGTGGTTATTATTTCATTCACCCGATGATTCTGGAAATGAAGCATTAATTTAATAATATAATTTATATATTTTTATCTCAACTATTATATAAGAACTTACAAAAGCTTATTTTTTATACAATATTATGGGTCTTCATTTCTTCAAAAATGTTTAACTAATACCAAGATAATGTTAACTGTTCAAAATGACAAAGAGCTAAATCAATATTTAAAAGAAAATTCTTTCCTTCAGGTCTTAGCCATTTAAAATATATTGGGATTGATGGTTCAGTTTTTTTCCATGCACATACCATAAAAGGGAAACAAGTTGAACAATTGATATCAATGCTACAGCCCAAAAAGTATGTAATATAATTTGTGCCTATTGTGATATTCTCATGAATTTACTAAGTAACAATAACACCGACGATGATGATGATCATAATACTAATACTAATACTAATACTAATATAATAAGGGAAGAACTTGTAATAATATGATAATACACTTTGTTATGGATGGAAAGTCTCTCTTTACAAAAAATCGTAGCAATCAACAAAAATCTGACCCCTTTTCCATTCTTTCTCCCCATGAAAAATTATCCTTAGAAAAATGTACAATTGCAATGATAAAAAAAAAAATGGACATTCAACATCCTAATATCATATTTCTATTATCAACTGAATCATTACCTTTTGATCAACGAAATGAGGGTGAAATAACTCTATTTCGTTTTATTAATAAAATTTTAAATAAAAATTCCCGTTACATAATTATAAGTAATGACTCTGATATATCAGCAATGTACATTCTTCGAGAGGATGATCGTGTTATGTTGGTTATCCCACCATATAATGGACAATCATGCATTGGATTAAACAATTATAATCATATTATGGTTAAATTAAATATAAATTCTCAACAACTATTTAGTTTAACAGTATTGTATTTTATATTTTTTGGAAGTGACTATAATTTAGGTCTCATATCTTGTTGGACAATCAGTAAACATGACATTTTAAAAAACGCCATTTTACATGAAGAAACAAATCTTGTTTCAATTTTTAATCAAATGAAAAGATGTCGTTCAACTAAAAATGAAGCAATCATATGGCAGGAGTGGGGGGATTCTGTAACATACCAAGACTATTTATTTCTTTTTAAATTAATTGTATATGAAGCAGTTCATAGTGCCCGATATTATAAATCATTAGGGAAAAGTAATCCATCATTATTAAATTTATATTCAAATAAATACATAAAAGTTTTAACTAAAACTATAAAATTAATTAAATAATAAGTAATTATTTATTACCTGTTAAAAACCTTAAGACAATTATTGTATTGAGTAGTAATATTTGTTCCAAATTCATCCTGAGGATTGAAATTCACATATATTCTAGGCTTTATTACAATGGGTTGTCTATGCCGATTAATTATATGGGCATGTCTCTTTTCGCGACTTACATTTTTATAGTAACTGGGTAAAATATCTTGAAGTTTACAAAAATTTAACTGGGATAGGTTGGTCGTATGAGAGAGAGAGTATTTTAATTGGGAATTATGAACAATAGCAGTTTTAAATAAACGTTTGGCTTCCATCCAATCAGATAAATTTGTAAATGTCCATAATATGATCTTGATTTTATCTTTAGCTTTAGGAACACATTTCCATTCATTACACCATACATCGTTAATCATTAGATTTGTTATTATATAATGCAAAATATCAATAATTAATCTTTCATTACACACAATGAAAACTGGACGTTGAATTATGGAAAAAACATTGTGTTCAGTAGCAATGGTTTTAGCAGCAAACAAGGCATTCAATCACCTCATAACCAGCAATATAACCTGGCAAAGAGTACTGGTTGGAACATTTTTCTATAATTTTTTTATCATTCGAATTATATATGGCAAGTTTTACAATTCGACAATAATTTCCAGTTTTCTTGTTATGCAGACTCATACCAACTCCCTTGTTAGATATGTAGAATATGCTTTCCTGATCATCTACAGGGATATTTACATTTGTCTCATGTAATGAATATTCAACATATATATACATATCATGGGCCATAAATGGAAGTTTAATTTTTTGTCTTTTCAATACATCTGCCATTTTAGGAAGATTGTGGTGGTGGGGAGGATTGGGATGTTTGCTGCTGTGGTGATGACTGAGAGGTGAATGGTAATTGGGTATTGGGAGATTGTGGTATATAAGGATTTTGATGAGTATGGGTGGGGTTGACAGTGGGAGGGGGAGGGGGAGGAGGAGAAGGATGAGGAGGAGGAGGAGAAGAGGTAACAACACTTGTTAGAGGAGGATGGGAATGATAATAACAGTAAGGAGAAGTGGGGGTATATTGACACTGACATTGATAATAAGAACTAGGGAATTGTTGATGGGGTGAATAATGGAATGAAGAGTGTGTATGTAGGGGCAGTTGGGTTGGTGGTGGTGGAGGTGGTTGTGCATATATTATGGGTGGGATTGTTTGTGCAGAATTTGTAAGATTTTTTAGTTTTTCATCAAATAATTTACTGATTTCTTCAGCTCTCTTTGTTGATTCTTTTAAATGAGCTTCTTCATTTAGATGCTGACAATTTTTAATGTAATCGTCAATTATATTTAAAATTTCAGCATTTCTCAATAGTTCTTTGGTCCACTCTAAAGCTGGTCTGGCAGGGAAAACAGGAAGACTAATCAATAGTTGTGTCAAAGAATTAATAAGAGATTCTAGAGTTTCTTTGGTAACATAATTTAATGTATCATTATCTGTGAGAATGGGTAAATTTCCCGGAATTAACGTAGTATTTAAAAATTTTGTAATGTCATCAGTAGAATTGATAGGAAACTGTAAAGGGTTAGTAATCATATCATTCCCAACAACTTTAAAATTTATTAGATTATTAGAAGAACTATTCATGTTTTAGCATAAGATTTTTTAATATGATAAATAATATAAAAGGTATTTATTAAGACTATAAGTTATAATTATTCCAGCTGTCCTGAACTGAGCTCGGACTGGGGTATCTCATAATCATGGCAGATGATACTAATCACCCTTATTACATCTCCAATTGAATTAATAGACAGACTAGGAAAAGAAATTATTTATTATGCTGACAAATGTTTTTTGGACATACCCCAAGTTAAGATTTACAGTTTGTGTATGGGTTCCAATTGTGTGCAACTTAAGTATGATATTCGTCTAACTGCAAATGCGGTATCCCCTAGCTGGATATATGATCCAATGGAGCATGAGGATGAGGAATATGGTCATTTGGAATCTGAATTTCGCAATGCCCATATTATACTTCTTTGTAATCTAAGTGAATCAATACTAAATTCTATTTTGACAGGTTCTCTTACATTGAAAGATGTTAGAAAAACATTGCTTATATATAAGTTTGATGAGACTTTGTTGGATTTTGATGTTAGCCACATGGATGAAATAATTAAGGAACATCCCATTTCCTATAATCGAATTCCATATACCTATTTGGATTACTCATTCAATGGAACATCAATAAAAGAGGTTTGGGGAATACAAAACTCCCCTGAAAATATTTCTAAAGACCACCACCATAGAGAGTCATTGGTTTTGGATAAATACAAAACTATTGTCAGTTTGTTTAATAAACACGAAAACCGAGAGGGCACTTTGACAGTTATTACTGGTTTAATGGCCTCAGGAAAATCGTC
>NW_027189143.1:2741096-2791260 GCF_040958095.1 Procambarus clarkii
ATATATATATATATATATATATATTATATATATATATATATATATATATATATATATATATATATATACATGGGTGAGGTGATATGGTACCAAAGTTTTGGGTAAGGTGATTGACATTTACACAAGATAAAACACGAACCAATGGGAATAAAAACATAAGAATGGAAGTAACTGCAGAAGGCCTATTGGCCCATAACACAAGCACTTCCTCTTGATGCTTCTATATTGGTTCGGAGTCTTGAAGCTATAATATATATATATATATATATATATATATATATATATATATTATATATATATATATATATATATATATATATATATATATATATGCACACAAAACTAAATAGTCTTGTTAGACAAATTGCCCCTATTAGAGGCAAGTTGACTAACAAGCCGAATGACTGCAATTGTTTTGAATTTGAGTTAAATCTAACATAGAAATGTAATCAAACCTAACCTAACCTATGCTAACCCAAGCTAAGCTAACCTAACCTAACCTAAGCTAACCCAAGCTAAGCTAACCTAACCTAACCTAACCTAACCTAACCTAACCTAAGCTAAGCTAACCTAACCTAACCTAACCCAGCAATTCATGATCTTAATATAATACTGTTAATTGGATAAACCAATTTGGAAAGAAATGTTCGAAAATAACAAAATTAACTGTGCTTGTTAGGAAAATTGGGCCTTGCATACTTGTCCCAATAGTGTGGTTCTCGCTTTTAGGTACGACATAAACGTATACCTAAGTTGAGAGAGAAAAAGATTCGCACTCAAACATGCATATCGATTGCCAGTCCTGAATTCTGGGTAGATATTCGTGTCCTCCCTTTTCATTTACCATCATTTGGATACTATCAAAACAGCTCTGAGAAGGATAAAATGAATAAAACGGGTAGCTCACTCATGTAAAAAGGAAGAGTTGGGAAAGATCTCTCTCTCTCTCTCTCTCTCTCTCTCTCTCTCTCTCCCCCTCACCCCCCCCCCCCCCCACCAATGATCCTGCTCTGCTAGTATATAACGTAACAAACCTTCCCCCCCCCCCCCCCCTCCCTCCCCAATCAGAGTCCCTTTAAGCATGCGAGGATAAAAAATAGATTTCATAAGACCCAATGTGCTAGCTGATATCAAAACAATTTATGTTATCGTCTATTAAGCCCTTCAGTAAAAAAAGTATAGGGACCTAATTAGGTCCCGTTTTGAGGTGGTGGTGGGTGGAATCGATGGATTAGCCAAGCTCTTATCCGCCGAATCCGTAGAGGGTACGACCCTGGCGCTTCAGAGCGTACACCACGTCCATAGCAGTGACGGTCTTCCTCTTGGCGTGTTCCGTGTAGGTTACAGCATCACGGATGACGTTCTCGAGGAACACCTTCAGGACGCCACGGGTCTCTTCGTAGATGAGACCCGAAATACGCTTCACGCCGCCACGACGAGCTAAGCGACGAATAGCGGGCTTGGTGATGCCCTGGATGTTGTCACGTAGCACCTTACGATGACGCTTGGCGCCACCCTTTCCGAGTCCCTTGCCTCCCTTGCCGCGTCCAGTCATGGTGTTGAAGTTGTGTGAATCGAATTGACGAATGCCCGCACGATTTCCCGACTATATCCCATCAAGCGGACGTACTAGTAGCATTGCAACTCCTGCCTGCCCTTACTTTACGCTTGTGGTCGAGTAGACACGGCTTTCTCACAACGCTTTCAAAACTGCAGTTGCCTACTCGTCTGTTTCACGTCCCTGTGAAATGACTTTTGCACAAATCCAAAAAATAGAGCAAAATCAGCGATAATAGTGATTGAGGTGAGCCGCCTGTTGGCTGCAGCCAGAGGAAGGAGGGGAGGGGCAACGGGGTGACGTAGGCGAGTCGAGCAGCCAATGGCGCTCGAGCAAGCGCCTCGAGACGGCGTATATAAGCAAAAATTTTTCGGCGCCGGCCATCACAAACCACAGTTGTTCACCATGGCTCGCACCAAGCAGACTGCTCGCAAGTCCACGGGAGGCAAGGCTCCTCGTAAGCAGCTGGCCACCAAGGCAGCACGCAAGTCTGCTCCTGCCACAGGGGTGTGAAGAAGCCTCACCGTTACAGGCCCGGAACGGTCGCCCTGCGTGAGATCCGTCGTTACCAGAAGAGCACCGAGTTGCTCATCAGGAAACTTCCCTTCCAGCGTCTGGTGCGCGAGATTGCCCAGGACTTCAAGACCGATCTTCGCTTCCAGTCGTCTGCCGTCATGGCTTTACAGGAGGCATCCGAGGCTTACCTGGTCGGTCTCTTCGAGGACACTAACCTCTGTGCCATCCACGCCAAGCGTGTCACCATCATGCCAAAGGACATTCAGCTTGCTCGCCGTATCCGTGGAGAGCGTGCATAAGCTAAATCGACCACCCTAGTATACACCAAACTCGGCCCTTCTCAGGGCCAAAATATCCTTCTAAGGAGATTTCAGACATTCCTAGCATCAGTCATATGAATTAACCTTCATCTACACATATAATAAATAAATAAATAAATAAACAAATACACTAATTTAGGTGTCATACATACACGTGATATCAATAAATCAAGTCATTTGTAGTACAACCTGTTCTCTTACAAACAAAACGCCGTCGCTTTTCGCTCTTATGCACTGTCAAGGATCACCCACCCCCCCCCCCCCCCCCCAAAATAAAAATTGTCATACTGTACTAGAAATAAAAGCAGCTTGTATAAGTGACATACTGTCCAGTCCTGTTTTATTCTGTTTTCGGTCCTCTGGCTTAATCTGTTAAGTTAGGAGATGACATTTTAAATTAACCGTTTTCTTGACATTTTCAAACCTAAGAGGGTGGCCTGCATAGTAATCCTAATGTGGAACATAACAATGAATCTCTAATCTCTAGAAAAAAAAAAAGATACCGAGTGCTTATATGTGTTGAGAGAGAGAGAGAGAGAGAGAGAGAGAGAGAGAGAGAGAGAGAGAGAGAGAGAGAGAGAGAGAGAGAGAGAGAGAGAGAGAGAGAGAGAGAGACACAGACAGACAGACAGACAGACAAGACAGAGACAGACAAGACAGAGACAGACAGACAGACAGACAGACAGAGACTGAGAGAGAGAAACACACACAGACAGTTTCATAAATATTCTCATTTTATAGCTATTTGCTTTCAGTGACAGAGGTTTTTGTTATAATAGTATTGGTGTCTAACACTCACAATCTCTTTAGAAATTAAAGTGTGGCTCCAATGGAGCCGAGTTTGTTGGTTTGAGGCCAAGCCACCACCACAGGGCAGTAAGTAAGCCGTTTACTTGGAGGAGGTGTACTTGGTGACGGCCTTAGTGCCCTCAGAGACGGCGTGCTTGGCCAGTTCTCCGGGCAACAGGAGCCTTACAGCCGTCTGGATCTCCCGACTGGTAATGGTGGAACGCTTGTTGTAGTGGGCCAGGCGAGAAGCCTCGGCGGCGATGCGCTCGAAGATGTCGTTCACGAACGAGTTCATGATCGACATGGCTTTGGAAGAGATACCAGTGTCGGGGTGGACCTGCTTCAGCACTTTGTAGATGTAGATGCTGTAGCTCTCCTTCCTCCTGCGCTTCTTTTTCTTATCGCCCTTGGCAATGGCCTTCTGGGCCTTTCCGGCCTTCTTGGCAGCCTTTCCAGATGCCTTGGGTGGCATGATGATGCTCGTGCTGGCTGGCGTTGCGATACAATAATGAACTTTTGCGCGAGGCGAGCTTTCCTTTTATATCCCGCTCGCGACTCAGCTCAGAGCGGGTCGCGTGGCGGAGCGCGCTGATTGGTCAGTGGCGGGCTCCCTTGATCCTGAGCGGGGTATATAACACGAAGCTCGATCTGCGGGGCGGCATAAAACCCACAAACCCACAACAGCAGCAGCAATGTCAGGACGCGGCAAGGGAGGCAAAGTGAAGGGCAAGTCAAAGTCTCGCTCCAGCAGGGCCGGACTTCAGTTCCCCGTGGGCAGAATTCACCGTCTGCTGCGTAAGGGCAACTACGCCGAACGCGTCGGTGCTGGCGCTCCTGTCTACCTGGCAGCCGTCATGGAATACCTCGCTGCCGAAGTTCTGGAGCTCGCCGGTAATGCCGCACGTGACAACAAGAAGACCCGTATCATCCCACGTCACTTGCAGTTGGCCATCCGCAACGACGAAGAACTCAACAAACTTCTGTCTGGCGTAACCATTGCACAGGGAGGTGTTCTTCCAAACATTCAGGCAGTTCTTTTGCCAAAGAAGACAGAGAAGAAGTAAGCACTTCTGCCACCCACCACGACAAATACCATAACCAGGCTCCATCCGGAGCCACACACACTTTAATAGAGAGATTCAAGTAGACAATCAACTTTCAAACATTAATAATAACATTTATATTGATTTCATTTGGAATGTGTACATAACAAACAAACAAAACAAAATTATAGGGGATATTCAGCATCACTTGGAATATTAACCAATCATATAAATCCAATATATATTTTATATTTTACTTTAAGCGAGGAATTCATATTATATTAATTTTTAATCATACAAATGAACAAAAGCAATTCTTCACTAGACGTAATGAATGAATAAATGATCAAGGTTTTAATGTGTTTCATGAATATATATATATATATATATATATATATATATATATATATATATATATATATATATATATATATATATATATATATATATATATATATAATATAATATAATATATTATAATACTTGTGAACCAGAATATGTTTGAGCAGCAGCGATCGTGCCTGCCATTGGCCGAAGTGCAACAATTCAAATAATTTAAAGGGCCTGCTCGGGTATATAAGAGAGGCTGGGAGACTGGGGCCGGTGGTGGGTGATGGTGATGGTGTGGTGTGGTATGGTGTTGTTAAGAGTTGATTTACGGCCAGCCAGCCAGCTGCAGCCAAGGCAGGGCAGGGCAGGGCAAGGCAAGGCAAGGCAAGGCAAGGCAAGGCAAGGCAAGGCAATAACAGGACAGGACAGGCAAGGCAAGGCAAGGCAAGGCAAGGCAAGCAGGCGGGCGGGCGGGCGGGCGGGCGGGCGGGCGGGCAGGCAGGCAGGCAGCCAGCCAGCCAGCCAGCCAGCCAGCCAGCCAGCCAGCCAGCCAGCCAGCCAGCCAGCCAGCCAGGCAGGCAGGCAGGCAGGCAGGCAGGCAGGCAGGCAGGCAGCCAGCCAGCCAGCCAGCCAGCCAGCCAGCCAGCCAGCCACTCCCACTTTGTATTTATATGCATTCAATTTATATTCAAACATTATATATGTTAAGGGCCTAGTTTTAGTGTTTATTTTAAAAATGACAAACATCGAGTCGTTTTACCAGTCCTTTAGCGTTAACGGTGATGCATTTTAAAACTGAACAGAAATCACCTTTTCTGGATATATCAAATATCGAATCCGCTTAATGTGCCTACAATTCAATCATTCAAAAAACATAATTTACATCATGCCTTTTCATAGAACAGACAATAAGATTTGAGACAATAAGAACTTTACTTTTATAACTAAAGTTGCACAATTATACCAACTCTATGGTGGCTGGGTGGTAAGGTGTGTGGCTGGTATTTTGGAAGTCGCGAGTTCAAACGACCCAATGGGAATAATACTTTTTTTTTTTTGCCATACAATCTTCCTAATACTATTATGTAGGTTTGTGTGTGTGTTTTTTTATTCATTCTTTGGTTTTAGATGACATACATATTGACTCCTTTTACCGGTCCTTAATTAGGCTCTGGGGAAGCAATGGTGGTGGTGGTGGTGGTGGTGCATTTAAAACTAAACCAAAAATCACCAGTTCTGGACGCGTCAAATATCATATCCGCTTAATGTGTCTACAACCTAATTACTTAAAACTACACTATTTAATTCATTCATATCATGTGCATATTGGTCATTATGCTCATACAACCGACATCAAAATTTATTTTCATTATTAGAATCATACATTTCATCAAGTAATACAGATACAAAGAGATTTTCTTTCTGAGAAGACCGTTAGTATTGGCTTGCAGGCAGGCAGGCAGGCAGGCATTTGAGGGTTATTATTTCGCCTGTTGATTGGGGGGAGGGTTGATGTGTTAGGGGGTTTTCGGTTAGATGTGGTGGTGGTGATTGGTGGTGATTGGTGGTGATTGGTGGTGATTGGTGGTGATTGGTGGTGGTGGTGGTGGTGGTAGTAGGTGGGAGTTGGGGGGGGGGGGGGGGGGTGGGGGGGAGGGAAGGGGAGGGGAATGATGGTCTGTGGATTCGTTCTCCGTACCCTTTACATATAAGCAAAAATATGCCTTCTTGTGGGTATAGAAACATTAACACAAATTATATCAGTAACTGATATTGTAGCCTTTTAAACAGAAAAGATTTGTACATACAAATACTTTTTAATTATCATTTATTTGTGGAAATGGCATTTACGTCATTAAATTGATACCTCAGCATCAAGCTTGTGTCCTGCAGCAGTGGTCCAGTGGTAAAGTGTATATAAGTGATGCGTATTCTTGGAGTTGCGAGTTCAAACCCGGATTAAGCTATATATATATACAACATGTTTTGTTTTGGTTGTTTGTTTTTGTATAAAGCCTCACACAATATCTATATTAAGCGAGTTTGTTTTAAACATGACATACATATTAATTCATTTTACCAGGCCTTATTCCACACAACTCCGTGAATTTCCCGTGGAGCCAGCCATTCAAACAAAAACAAACGAAACAAAACAAAACAAAACAAAAAACATTATTGCCAACAGCATTTGGTGTTCCCAGGCGGTCACCCATCCAAGTACTAACCAAACCCAACGTTGCTTAACTTCGCTGATCGGACGAGAAGCGGTGTTCTCAACGTGGTATGGCCGTTGGCATGAGACTGCCTACACATTGTGGCTAATAACCAACTCTTTTAAGTCATCGCGGCAGGATACGGACCTGCTTGTGGTGTCTTAATGGTAATTGTATCCTAACATATTTTTGTCTCCTTGGCATGGATATTTAACATCGTTTATTCAGTCTTGGGTTTATGTTCTTTCGCCATTTACAGACATTTTACATCTACCTACTTCCTCAGCCTGCCCTGCCAATTTCTAATGAATTTGTGGATTTTCTTTTGTAATACAAACATGTGTGTGCTCATCTGCTCTTCAGTTTTTATGATATTTGTCTCATCTGTCCTGCTTTATGATACTTTTACAAAGAACATGAACAAATGCTTCTATTTTAGAGAAGATATGGGATCCAGGTTTCGGAGCCGTAAAACCAACCGTCGTGATTGGTGGACGAGTTGCCAGGTTGCAGCTTCTGTACCGTGCCGGCACATAAATAGGTTCGGCTCAAGCGGCGGCAGCATCATTCCCCCGTGACTGTCTGAGCGTCTCTCATCACCTTGGTTATCTCATCATCATCATGGTAGAAGCAAAGCCTACCAAGAAGGCTGCGGCTGCTGCTGCTGTGGTGGCCACCACCAGGAAACCTCGCGTCCAGGTTGCTCACCCGAAAACTAGTCAAATGGTTCTAGCCGCGGTCGCAGCACTCAAAGACCGTAAGGGCTCGTCTCTACAAGCAATCAAGAAGTACGTTGTTGCCAACAACAAAGTCGAGGCTGCCAAGATCGCCATTTACATCCGAAGATTTCTCAAGAAAGCAGTGGCTGACGGCATTCTTGTTCAGACCAAGGGAAGTGGAGCTAGTGGATCATTCAAGCTGGCCGTAGCAGAGAAGAGGGCCGTTCTAACTCCCAAGAAAGCCACCACAACCAAGAAACCATCTACAGCAGCAAAGAAGGCCGTGGTAACTCCCAAGAAAGCCGCCACAAGCAACAAACCACCTACAGCCTTGAAAAAGAAGCAGCAGCAGCAGCAGCTTGTTGTTGGGAACAAAAAGCCCAAAATAAAGAGAGCTTCAAAATCTCCCAAACCACCCAAGGCAAAGAAAGCTGTCAAGAAAACAACAAAGGCAAAATAAACGACGACATGCAAGCAGCATGAATACACATGACAATAAACATCCAGGCCTCCCCCCTCAGTGGAGGGGCCTCATATGATTCCAAAAAGAGTTTAGTTTTGTAGACAAATAAATCATTACTTTTGGGGTAGATTTACTCTGTATATTATATATATATATATATATATATATATATATATATATATATATATATATATATATATATATATATATATATATATATATTTATATATACACATGGGTGAGGGTGATATGGTACCAAAGTTTTGGGTAAGGTGATTGACATTTACACAAGATAAAACACGAACCAATGGGAATAAAAACATAAGAATGGAAGTAACTGCAGAAGGCCTATTGGCCCATAACACAAGCACTTCCTCTTGATGCTTCTATATTGGTTCGGAGTCTTGAAGCTATAATATATATATATATATATATATATATATATATATATATATATATATATATATATATATATATATATATATATATATATATATATATATATACTATATATTGCACACAAAACTAAATAGTCTTGTTAGACAAATTGCCCCTATTAGAGGCAAGTTGACTAACAAGCCGAATGACTGCAATTGTTTTGAATTTGAGTTAAATCTAACATAGAAATGTAATCAAACCTAACCTAACCTATGCTAACCCAAGCTAAGCTAACCTAACCTAACCTAAGCTAACCCAAGCTAAGCTAACCTAACCTAACCTAACCTACCTAACCTAAACCTAAGCTAAGCTAACCTAACCTAACCTAACCCAGCATTCATGATCTTAATATAATACTGTTAATTGGATAAACCATTTGGAAAGAAATGTTCGAAAATAACAAAATTAACTGTGCTTGTTAGGAAAATTGGGCCTTGCATACTTGTCCCAATAGTGTGGTTCTCGCTTTTAGGTACGACATAAACGTATACCTAGTTGAGAGAGAAAAAGATTCGCACTCAAACATGCATATCGATTGCCATGTCCTGAATTCTGGGTAGATATTCGTGTCCTCCCTTTTCATTTACCATCATTTGGATACTATCAAAACAGCTCTGAGAAGGATAAATGAATAAAACGGGTAGCTCACTCATGTAAAAAGGAAGAGTTGGGAAAGATCTCTCTCTCTCTCTCTCTTCTCCTCTCTCTCTCTCATCTCTCTCTCTCCCCTCACCCCCCCCCCCCCCCCCACCAATGATCCTGCTCTGCTAGTATATAACGTAACAAACCTTCCCCCCCCCCCCCCCTCCCTCCCCAATCAGAGTCCCTTTAAGCATGCGAGGATAAAAAATAGATTTCATAAGACCCAATGTGCTAGCTGATATCAAAACAATTTATGTTATCGTCTATTAAGCCCTTCAGTAAAAAAAGTATAGGGGACCTTAATTAGGTCCCGTTTTGAGGTGGTGGTGGGTGGAATCGATGGATTAGCCAAGCTCTTATCCGCCGAATCCGTAGAGGGTACGACCCTGGCGCTTCAGGAAGCGTACACCACGTCCATAGCAGTGGACGGTCTTCCTCTTGGCTGTGTTCCGTGTAGGTTACAGCATCACGGATGACGTTCTCGAGGAACACCTTCAGGACGCCACGGGTCTCTTCGTAGATGAGACCCGAAATACGCTTCACGCCGCCACGACGAGCTAAGCGACGAATAGCGGGCTTGGTGATGCCCTGGATGTTGTCACGTAGCACCTTACGATGACGCTTGGCGCCACCCTTTCCGAGTCCCTTGCCTCCCTTGCCGCGTCCAGTCATGGTGTTGAAGTTGTGTGAATCGAATTGACGAATGCCCGCACGATTTCCCGACTATATCCCATCAAGCGGACGTACTAGTAGCATTGCAACTCCTGCCTGCCCTTACTTTACGCTTGTGGTCGAGTAAGACACGGCTTTCTCACAACGCTTTCAAAACTGCAGTTGCCTACTCGTCTGTTTCACGTCCCTAGTGAAATGACTTTTGCACAATCCAAAAAATAGAGCAAATCAGCGATAATAGTGATTGAGGTGAGGCCGCCTGTTGGCTGCAGCCAGAGGAAGGAGGGGAGGGCAACGGGGTGACGTAGGCGAGTCGAGCACGCCAATGGCGCTCCGAGCAAGCGCCTCGAGACGGCCGTATATAAGCAAAAATTTTTCGGCGCCGGCCATCACAAACCACAGTTGGTTCACCATGGCTCGCACCAAGCAGGACTGCTCGCAAGTCCACGGGAGGCAAGGCTCCTCGTAAGCAGCTGGCCACCAAGGCAGCACGCAAGTCTGCTCCTGCCACAGGGGGTGTGAAGAAGCCTCACCGTTACAGGCCCGGAACGGTCCGCCCTGCGTGAGATCCGTCGTTACCAGAAGAGCACCGAGGTTGCTCATCAGGGAACTTCCCTTCCAGGCGTCTGGTGGCGCGAGATTGCCCAGGACTTCAAGACCGATCTTCGCTTCCAGTCGTCTGCCGTCATGGCTTTTACAGGAGGCATCCGAGGCTTTACCTGGTCGGTCTCTTCGAGGACACTAACCTCTGGTGCCATCCACGCCAAGCGTGTCACCATCATGCAAAGGACATTCAGCTTGCTCGCCGTATCCGTGGAGAGCGTGCATAAGCTAATCGACCACCCTAGTAATACAACCAAAACTCGGCCCTTCTCAGGGCCAAAAATATCCTTCTAAGGAGATTTCAGACATTCCTAGCATCAGTCATATGAATTAACCTTCATCTACACATATAATAAATAAATAAATAAATAAACAAATACACTAATTTAGGTCATACATACACGTGATATCAATAAATCAAGTCATTTTGTAGTACATACCTGTTCTCTTACAAACAAAACGCCGTCGCTTTTCGCTCTTATGCACTGTCAAGGATCACCCACCCCCCCCCCCCCCCCCCCAAAATAAAAATTGTCATACTGTACTAGAAATAAAAGCAGCTTGTATAGTGACATACTGTCCAGTCTGTTTTATTCTGTTTTCGGTCCTCTGGCTTAATCTGTTAAGTTAGGAGATGACATTTTAAATTAACCGTTTTCTTGACATTTTCAAACCTAAGAGGGTGGCCTGCATAGTAATCCTAATGTGGAACATAACATGAATCTCTAATCTCTAGAAAAAAAAAAAGATACCGAGTGCTTATATGTGTTGAGAGAGAGAGAGAGAGAGAGAGAGAGAGAGAGAGAGAGAGAGAGAGAGAGAGAGAGAGAGAGAGAGAGAGAGAGAGAGAGAGAGAGAGAGAAGAGAGAGACACAGACAGACAGACAGACAGACAAGACAGAGACAGACAAGACAGAGACAGACAGACAGACAGACAGGACAGAGACTGAGAGAGAGAAACACACACAGACAGTTTCATAAATATTCTCATTTTATAGCTATTTGCTTTCAGTGACCGAGGTTTTTGTTATAATAGTATTGGTGTCTAACACTCACAAATCTCTTTAGAAATTAAAGTGTGGCTCCAATGGAGCCGAGTTTGTTGGTTTGAGGCCAAGCCACCACCACAGGGCAGTAAGTAAGCCGTTTACTTGGAGGAGGTGTACTTGGTGACGGCCTTAGTGCCCTCAGAGACGGCGTGCTTGGCCAGTTTCTCCGGGCAACAGGAGCCTTACAGCCGTCTGGATCTCCCGACTGGTAATGGTGGAACGCTTGTTGTAGTGGGCCAGGCGAGAAGCCTCGGCGGCGATGCGCTCGAAGATGTCGTTCACGAACGAGTTTCATGATCGACATGGCTTTGGAAGAGATACCAGTGTCGGGGTGGACCTGCTTCAGCACTTTGTAGATGTAGATGCTGTAGCTCTCCTTCCTCCTGCGCTTCTTTTTCTTATCGCCCTTGGCAATGGCCTTCTGGCCTTTCCGGCCTTCTTGGCAGCCTTTCCAGATGCCTTGGGTGGCATGATGATGCTCGTGCTGGCTGCGTTGCGATACAATAATGAACTTTTGCGCGAGGCGAGCTTTCCTTTTATATCCCGCTCGCGACTCAGCTCAGAGCGGGGTCGCGTGGCGGAGCGCGCTGATTGGTCAGTGGCGGGCTCCCTTGATCCTGAGCGGGGTATATAACACGAAGCTCGATCTGCGGGGGCGGCATAAAACACCACAAACCCACAACAGCAGCAGCAATGTCAGGACGCGGCAAGGGAGGCAAAGTGAAGGGCAAGTCAAAGTCTCGCTCCAGCAGGGCCGGACTTCAGTTCCCCGTGGGCAGAATTCACCGTCTGCTGCGTAAGGGCAACTACGCCGAACGCGTCGGTGCTGGCGCTCCTGTCTACCTGGCAGCCGTCATGGAATACCTCGCTGCCGAAGTTCTGGAGCTCGCCGGTAATGCCGCACGTGACAACAAGAAGACCCGTATCATCCCACGTCACTTGCAGTTGGCCATCCGCAACGACGAAGAACTCAACAAACTTCTGTCTGGCGTAACCATTGCACAGGAGGTGTTTCTTCCAAACATTCAGGCAGTTCTTTTGCCAAAGAAGACAGAGAAGAAGTAAGCACTTCTGCCACCCACCACGACAAATACCATAAACCAGGCTCCATCCGGAGCCACACAACACTTTAATAGAGAGATTCAAGTAGACAATCAACTTTCAAACATTAATAATAACATTATATTGATTTCATTTGGAATGTGTACATAACAAACAAACAAAACAAAATTATAGGGGATATTCAGCATCACTTGGAATATTAACCAATCATATAAATCCAATATATATTTTATATTTTACTTTAAGCGAGGAATTCATATTATATTAATTTTTAATCATACAAATGAACAAAAGCAATTCTTCACTAGACGTAATGAATGAATAAATGATCAAGGTTTTAATGTGTTTCATGAATATATATATATATATATATTATATATTATATATATATATATATATATATATATATATATATATATATATATATATATATATATATATATATATATAATATAATATAATATATTATAATACTTGTGAACCAGAATATGTTTGAGCAGCAGCGATCGTGCCTGCCATTGGCCGAAGTGCAACAATTCAAATAATTTAAAGGGCCTGCTCGGGTATATAAGAGAGGCTGGGAGACTGGGGCCGGTGGTGGTGATGGGTGATGAGTGATGGTGTGGTGTGGTATGGTGTTGTTAAGGAGTTGATTTACGGCCAGCCAGCCAGCTGCAGCCAAGGCAGGGCAGGGCAGGGCAAGGCAAGGCAAGGCAAGGCAAGGCAAGCAAGGCAAGGCAATAACAGGACAGGACAGGCAAGGCAAGGCAAGGCAAGGCAAGGCAAGGCAGGCGGCGGGGCGGGCGGGCGGGCGGGCGGGCGGGCGGGCAGGCAGGCAGGCAGGCAGCCAGCCAGCCAGCCAGCCAGCCAGCCAGCCAGCCAGCCAGCCAGCCAGCCAGCCAGGCAGGCAGGCAGGCAGGCAGGCAGGCAGGCAGGCAGGCAGGCAGCCAGCCAGCCAGCCAGCCAGCCAGCCAGCCAGCCAGCCACTCCCACTTTGTATTATATGCATTCAATTTATATTCAAACATTATATATGTTAAGGGCCTAGTTTAGTGTTTATTTTAAAAATGACAAACATCGAGTCGTTTTACCAGTCCTTTAGCGTTAACGGTGATGCATTTTAAAACTGAACAGAAATCACCTTTTCTGGATATATCAAATATCGAATCCGCTTAATGTGCCTACAATTCAATCATTCAAAAAATACATAATTTACATCATGCCTTTTCATAGAACAGACAATAAGATTTGAGACAATAAGAACTTTACTTTTATAACTAAAGTTGCACAATTATACCAACTCTATGGTGGCTGGGTGGTAAGGTGGTGTGGCTGGTATTTTGGAAGTCGCGAGTTCAAACGACCCAATGGGAATAATACTTTTTTTTTTTGCCATACAATCTTCCTAATACTATTATGTAGGTTTGTGTGTGTGTTTTTTTATTCATTCTTTGGTTTGATAGATGACATACATATTGACTCCTTTTACCGGTCCTTATTAGGCTCTGGGGAAGCAATGTGGTGGTGGTGGTGGTGGTGCATTTAAAACTAAACCAAAAATCACCAGTTCTGGACGCGTCAAATATCATATCCGCTTAATGTGTCTACAACCTAATTACTTAAAACTACACTATTTAATTCATTCATATCATGTGCATATTGGTCATTATGCTCATACAACCGACATCAAAATTTATTTTCATTATTAGAATCATACATTTCATCAAGTAATACAGATACAAAGAGATTTTCTTTCTGAGAAGACCGTTAGTATTGGCTTGCAGGCAGGCAGGCAGGCAGGCAGGCATTTGAGGGTTATTATTTCGCCTGTTGATTGGGGGGAGGGTTGATGTGTTAGGGGGTTTTCGGTTAGATGTGGTGGTGGTGATTGGTGGTGATTGGTGGTGATTGGTGGTGATTGGTGGTGATTGGTGGTGTGGTGGTGAGTAGGTGGGAGTTGGGGGGGGGGGGGGGGGGGGGGGGGGGGGGGGGGGGGGGGGGGGGGGGTAAGGGGAAGGGGAGGGGAATGATGGTCTGTGGATTCGTTCTCCGTACCCTTTACATATAAGCAAAAATATGCCTTCTTGTGGGTATAGAAACATTAACACAAATTATATCAGTAACTGATATTGTAGCCTTTTAAAACAGAAAAGATTTGTACATACAAATACTTTTTAATTATCATTTATTTGTGGAAATGGCATTTACGTCATTAAATTGATACCTCAGCATCAAGCTTGTGTCCTGCAGCAGTGGTCCAGTGGTAAAGTGTATATAAGTGATGCGTATTCTTGGAGTTTGCGAGTTCAAAACCCGGATTAAGCTATATATATATACAACATGTTTTGTTTTGGTTGTTTGTTTTTGTATAAAGCCTCACACAATATCTATATTAAGCGAGTTTGTTTTAAAACATGACATACATATTAATTCATTTTACCAGGCCTTATTCCACACAACTCCGTGAATTTCCCGTGGAGCCAGCCATTCAACAAAAACAAACGAAACAAAACAAAACAAAACAAAAAACATTATTGCCAACAGCATTTGGTGTTCCCAGGCGGTCACCCATCCAAGTACTAACCAAACCCAACGTTGCTTAACTTCGCTGATCGGACGAGAAGCGGTGTTCTCAACGTGGTATGGCCGTTGGCATGAGACTGCCTACACATTGTGGCTAATAACCAACTCTTTTAAGTCATCGCGGCAGGATACGGACCTGCTTGTGGTGTCTTAATGGTAATTGTATCCTAACATATTTTTGTCTCCTTGGCATGGATATTTAACATCGTTTATTCAGTCTTGGGTTTATGTTCTTTCGCCATTTACAGACATTTTACATCTACCTACTTCCTCAGCCTGCCCTGCCAATTTCTAATGAATTTGTGGATTTTCTTTTGTAATACAAACATGTGTGTGCTCATCTGCTCTTCAGTTTTTATGATATTTGTCTCATCTGTCCTGCTTTATGATACTTTTACAAAGAACATGAACAAATGCTTCTATTTTAGAGAAGATATGGGATCCAGGTTTCGGAGCCGTAAAACCAACCGTCGTGATTGGTGGGACGAGTTGCCAGGTTGCAGCTTCTGTACCGTGCCGGCACATAAATAGGTTCGGCTCAAGCGGCGGCAGCATCATTCCCCCGTGACTGTCTGAGCGTCTCTCATCACCTTGGTTATCTCATCATCATCATGGTAGAAGCAAAGCCTACCAAGAAGGCTGCGGCTGCTGCTGCTGTGGTGGCCACCACCAGGAAACCTCGCGTCCAGGTTGCTCACCCGAAAACTAGTCAAATGGTTCTAGCCGCGGTCGCAGCACTCAAAGACCGTAAGGGCTCGTCTCTACAAGCAATCAAGAAGTACGTTGTTGCCAACAACAAAGTCGAGGCTGCCAAGATCGCCATTTACATCCGAAGATTTCTCAAGAAAGCAGTGGCTGACGGCATTCTTGTTCAGACCAAGGGAAGTGGAGCTAGTGGATCATTCAAGCTGGCCGTATCAGAGAAGAGGGCCGTTCTAACTCCCAAGAAAGCCACCACAACCAAGAAACCATCTACAGCAGCAAAGAAGGCCGTGGTAACTCCCAGAAAGCCGCCACAAGCAACAACCACCTACAGCCTTGAAAAAGAAGCAGCAGCAGCAGCAGCTTGTTGTTGGGAACAAAAAGCCCAAAATAAAGAGAGCTTCAAAATCTCCCAAACCACCCAAGGCAAAGAAAGCTGTCAAGAAAACAACAAAGGCAAAATAAACGACGACATGCAAGCAGCATGAATACACATGACAATAAACATCCAGGCCTCCCCCCTCAGTGGAGGGGCCTCATATGATTCCAAAAAGAGTTTAGTTTTGTAGACAAATAAATCATTACTTTTGGGGTAGATTTACTCTGTATATTATATATATATAATATATATATATATATATATATATATATATATATATATATATATATATATATATATATATATATATTTATATATACACATGGGTGAGGTGATATGGTACCAAAGTTTTGGGTAAGGTGATTGACATTTACACAAGATAAAACACGAACCAATGGGAATAAAAACATAAGAATGGAGTAACTGCAGAAGGCCTATTGGCCCATAACACAAGCACTTCCTCTTGATGCTTCTATATTGGTTCGGAGTCTTGAAGCTATAATATATATATATATATATATATATATATATATATATATATAGTATATATATATATATATATATATATATATATATATATATATATATATATATATATGCACACAAAACTAAATAGTCCTTGTTAGACAAATTGCCCCTATTAGAGGCAAGTTGACTAACAAGCCGAATGACTGCAATTGTTTTGAATTTGAGTTAAATCTAACATAGAATGTAATCAAACCTAACCTAACCTATGCTAACCCAAGCTAAGCTAACCTAACCTAACCTAAGCTAACCCAAGCTAAGCTAACCTAACCTAACCTAACCTAACCTAACCTAACCTAAGCTAAGCTAACCTAACCTAACCTAACCCAGCAATTCATGATCTTAATATAATACTGTTAATTGGATAAACCAATTGGAAAGAAATGTTCGAAAATAACAAAATTAACTGTGCTTGTTAGGAAAATTGGGCCTTGCATACTTGTCCCAATAGTGTGGTTCTCGCTTTTAGGTACGACATAAACGTATACCTAAGTTGAGAGAGAAAAAGATTCGCACTCAAACATGCATATCGATTGCCAGTCCTGAATTCTGGGTAGATATTCGTGTCCTCCCTTTTCATTTACCATCATTTGGATACTATCAAAACAGCTCTGAGAAGGATAAAATGAATAAAACGGGTAGCTCACTCATGTAAAAAGGAAGAGTTGGGAAAGATCTCTCTCTCTCTCTCTCTCTCTCTCTCTCTCTCTCTCTCTCCCCTCACCCCCCCCCCCCCCCCACCAATGATCCTGCTCTGCTAGTATATAACGTAACAACCTTCCCCCCCCCCCCCCCCTCCCTCCCCAATCAGAGTCCCTTTAAGCATGCGAGGATAAAAAATAGATTTCATAAGACCCAATGTGCTAGCTGATATCAAAACAATTTATGTTATCGTCTATTAAGCCCTTCAGTAAAAAAAGTATAGGGACCTAATTAGGTCCCGTTTTGAGGTGGTGGTGGGTGGAATCGATGGATTAGCCAAGCTCTTATCCGCCGAATCCGTAGAGGGTACGACCCTGGCGCTTCAGAGCGTACACCACGTCCATAGCAGTGACGGTCTTCCTCTTGGCGTGTTTCCGTGTAGGTTACAGCATCACGGATGACGTTTCTCGAGGAACACCTTCAGGACGCCACGGGTCTCTTCGTAGATGAGACCCGAAATACGCTTCACGCCGCCACGACGAGCTAAGCGACGAATAGCGGGCTTGGTGATGCCCTGGATGTTGTCACGTAGCACCTTACGATGACGCTTGGCGCCACCCTTTCCGAGTCCCTTGCCTCCCTTGCCGCGTCCAGTCATGGTGTTGAAGTTGTGTGAATCGAATTGACGAATGCCCGCACGATTTCCCGACTATATCCCATCAAGCGGACGTACTAGTAGCATTGCAACTCCTGCCTGCCCTTACTTTACGCTTGTGGTCGAGTAGACACGGCTTTCTCACAACGCTTTCAAAACTGCAGTTGCCTACTCGTCTGTTTCACGTCCCTGTGAAATGACTTTTGCACAAATCCAAAAAAATAGAGCAAAATCAGCGATAATAGTGATTGAGGTGAGCCGCCTGTTGGCTGCAGCCAGAGGAAGGAGGGGAGGGGCAACGGGGTGACGTAGGCGAGTCGAGCAGCCAATGGCGCTCGAGCAAGCGCCTCGAGACGGCGTATATAAGCAAAATTTTTCGGCGCCGGCCATCACAAACCACAGTTGTTCACCATGGGCTCGCACCAAGCAGACTGCTCGCAAGTCCACGGGAGGCAAGGCTCCTCGTAAGCAGCTGGCCACCAAGGCAGCACGCAAGTCTGCTCCTGCCACAGGGGGTGTGAAGAAGCCTCACCGTTACAGGCCCGGAACGGTCGCCCTGCGTGAGATCCGTCGTTACCAGAAGAGCACCGAGTTGCTCATCAGGAAACTTCCCTTCCAGCGTCTGGTGCGGCGAGATTGCCCAGGACTTCAAGACCGATCTTCGCTTCCAGTCGTCTGCCGTCATGGCTTTACAGGAGGCATCCGAGGCTTACCTGGTCGGTCTCTTCGAGGACACTAACCTCTGTGCCATCCACGCCAAGCGTGTCACCATCATGCCAAAGGACATTCAGCTTGCTCGCCGTATCCGTGGAGAGCGTGCATAAGCTAAATCGACCACCCTAGTATACACCAAACTCGGCCCTTCTCAGGGCCAAAATATCCTTCTAAGGAGATTTCAGACATTCCTAGCATCAGTCATATGAATTAACCTTCATCTACACATATAATAAATAAATAAATAAATAAACAAATACACTAATTTAGGTGTCATACATACACGTGATATCAATAAATCAAGTCATTTGTAGTACAACCTGTTCTCTTACAAACAAAACGCCGTCGCTTTTCGCTCTTATGCACTGTCAAGGATCACCCACCCCCCCCCCCCCCCCCCCCAAAATAAAAATTGTCATACTGTACTAGAAATAAAAGCAGCTTGTATAAGTGACATACTGTCCAGTCCTGTTTTATTCTGTTTTCGGTCCTCTGGCTTAATCTGTTAAGTTAGGAGATGACATTTTAAATTAACCGTTTTCTTGACATTTTCAAACCTAAGAGGGTGGCCTGCATAGTAATCCTAATGTGGAACATAACAATGAATCTCTAATCTCTAGAAAAAAAAAAAGATACCGAGTGCTTATATGTGTTGAGAGAGAGAGAGAGAGAGAGAGAGAGAGAGAGAGAGAGAGAGAGAGAGAGAGAGAGAGAGAGAGAGAGAGAAGAGAGAGAGAGAGAGAGAGAGAGAGAGACACAGACAGACAGACAGACAGACAAGACAGAGACAGACAAGACAGAGACAGACAGACAGACAGACAGACAGAGACTGAGAGAGAGAAACACACACAGACAGTTTCATAAATATTCTCATTTTATAGCTATTTGCTTTCAGTGACAGAGGTTTTTGTTATAATAGTATTGGTGTCTAACACTCACAATCTCTTTAGAAATTAAAGTGTGGCTCCAATGGAGCCGAGTTTGTTGGTTTGAGGCCAAGCCACCACCACAGGGCAGTAAGTAAGCCGTTTACTTGGAGGAGGTGTACTTGGTGACGGCCTTAGTGCCCTCAGAGACGGCGTGCTTGGCCAGTTCTCCGGGCAACAGGAGCCTTACAGCCGTCTGGATCTCCCGACTGGTAATGGTGGAACGCTTGTTGTAGTGGGCCAGGCGAGAAGCCTCGGCGGCGATGCGCTCGAAGATGTCGTTCACGAACGAGTTCATGATCGACATGGCTTTGGAAGAGATACCAGTGTCGGGGTGGACCTGCTTCAGCACTTTGTAGATGTAGATGCTGTAGCTCTCCTTCCTCCTGCGCTTCTTTTTCTTATCGCCCTTGGCAATGGCCTTCTGGGCCTTTCCGGCCTTCTTGGCAGCCTTTCCAGATGCCTTGGGTGGCATGATGATGCTCGTGCTGGCTGGCGTTGCGATACAATAATGAACTTTTGCGCGAGGCGAGCTTTCCTTTTATATCCCGCTCGCGACTCAGCTCAGAGCGGGTCGCGTGGCGGAGCGCGCTGATTGGTCAGTGGCGGGCTCCCTTGATCCTGAGCGGGGTATATAACACGAAGCTCGATCTGCGGGGCGGCATAAAACACCACAAACCCACAACAGCAGCAGCAATGTCAGGACGCGGCAAGGGAGGCAAAGTGAAGGGCAAGTCAAAGTCTCGCTCCAGCAGGGCCGGACTTCAGTTCCCCGTGGGCAGAATTCACCGTCTGCTGCGTAAGGGCAACTACGCCGAACGCGTCGGTGCTGGCGCTCCTGTCTACCTGGCAGCCGTCATGGAATACCTCGCTGCCGAAGTTCTGGAGCTCGCCGGTAATGCCGCACGTGACAACAAGAAGACCCGTATCATCCCACGTCACTTGCAGTTGGCCATCCGCAACGACGAAGAACTCAACAAACTTCTGTCTGGCGTAACCATTGCACAGGGAGGTGTTCTTCCAAACATTCAGGCAGTTCTTTTGCCAAAGAAGACAGAGAAGAAGTAAGCACTTCTGCCACCCACCACGACAAATACCATAACCAGGCTCCATCCGGAGCCACACACACTTTAATAGAGAGATTCAAGTAGACAATCAACTTTCAAACATTAATAATAACATTTATATTGATTTCATTTGGAATGTGTACATAACAAACAAACAAAACAAAATTATAGGGGATATTCAGCATCACTTGGAATATTAACCAATCATATAAATCCAATATATATTTTATATTTTACTTTAAGCGAGGAATTCATATTATATTAATTTTAATCATACAAATGAACAAAAGCAATTCTTCACTAGACGTAATGAATGAATAAATGATCAAGGTTTTAATGTGTTTCATGAATATATATATATATATATATATATATATATATATATATATATATATATATATATATATATATATATATATATATATATATATATATATATATATAATATAATATAATATAATATATTATAATACTTGTGAACCAGAATATGTTTGAGCAGCAGCGATCGTGCCTGCCATTGGCCGAAGTGCAACAATTCAAATAATTTAAAGGGCCTGCTCGGGTATATAAGAGAGGCTGGGAGACTGGGGCCGGTGGTGGGTGATGGGTGATGAGTGATGGTGTGGTGTGGTATGGTGTTGTTAAGAGTTGATTTACGGCCAGCCAGCCAGCTGCAGCCAAGGCAGGGCAGGGCAGGGCAAGGCAAGGCAAGGCAAGGCAAGGCAAGGCAAGGCAAGGCAATAACAGGACAGGACAGGCAAGGCAAGGCAAGGCAAGGCAAGGCAAGCAGGCGGGCGGGCGGGCGGGCGGGCGGGCGGGCGGGCAGGCAGGCAGGCAGGCAGCCAGCCAGCCAGCCAGCCAGCCAGCCAGCCAGCCAGCCAGCCAGCCAGCCAGCCAGCCAGGCAGGCAGGCAGGCAGGCAGGCAGGCAGGCAGGCAGGCAGCCAGCCAGCCAGCCAGCCAGCCAGCCAGCCAGCCAGCCACTCCCACTTTGTATTTATATGCATTCAATTTATATTCAAACATTATATATGTTAAGGGCCTAGTTTTAGTGTTTATTTTAAAAATGACAAACATCGAGTCGTTTTACCAGTCCTTTAGCGTTAACGGTGATGCATTTTAAAACTGAACAGAAATCACCTTTTCTGGATATATCAAATATCGAATCCGCTTAATGTGCCTACAATTCAATCATTCAAAAAATACATAATTTACATCATGCCTTTTCATAGAACAGACAATAAGATTTGAGACAATAAGAACTTTACTTTTATAACTAAAGTTGCACAATTATACCAACTCTATGGTGGCTGGGTGGTAAGGTGTGTGGCTGGTATTTTGGAAGTCGCGAGTTCAAACGACCCAATGGGAATAATACTTTTTTTTTTTGCCATACAATCTTCCTAATACTATTATGTAGGTTTGTGTGTGTGTTTTTTTATTCATTCTTTGGTTTGATAGATGACATACATATTGACTCCTTTTACCGGTCCTTAATTAGGCTCTGGGGAAGCAATGGTGGTGGTGGTGGTGGTGGTGCATTTAAAACTAAACCAAAAATCACCAGTTCTGGACGCGTCAAATATCATATCCGCTTAATGTGTCTACAACCTAATTACTTAAAACTACACTATTTAATTCATTCATATCATGTGCATATTGGTCATTATGCTCATACAACCGACATCAAAATTTATTTTCATTATTAGAATCATACATTTCATCAAGTAATACAGATACAAAGAGATTTTCTTTCTGAGAAGACCGTTAGTATTGGCTTGCAGGCAGGCAGGCAGGCAGGCAGGCATTTGAGGGTTATTATTTCGCCTGTTGATTGGGGGGAGGGTTGATGTGTTAGGGGGTTTTCGGTTAGATGTGGTGGTGGTGATTGGTGGTGATTGGTGGTGATTGGTGGTGATTGGTGGTGATTGGTGGTGGTGGTGGTGGTGGTAGTAGGTGGGAGTTGGGGGGGGGGGGGGGGGGGGGGGGGGGGGGGGGGGGGGGGGGGGGGGGGAGGGAAGGGGAGGGGAATGATGGTCTGTGGATTCGTTCTCCGTACCCTTTACATATAAGCAAAAATATGCCTTCTTGTGGGTATAGAAACATTAACACAAATTATATCAGTAACTGATATTGTAGCCTTTTAAACAGAAAAGATTTGTACATACAAATACTTTTTAATTATCATTTATTTGTGGAAATGGCATTTACGTCATTAAATTGATACCTCAGCATCAAGCTTGTGTCCTGCAGCAGTGGTCCAGTGGTAAAGTGTATATAAGTGATGCGTATTCTTGGAGTTGCGAGTTCAAACCCGGATTAAGCTATATATATATACAACATGTTTTGTTTTGGTTGTTTGTTTTTGTATAAAGCCTCACACAATATCTATATTAAGCGAGTTTGTTTTAAACATGACATACATATTAATTCATTTTACCAGGCCTTATTCCACACAACTCCGTGAATTTCCCGTGGAGCCAGCCATTCAAACAAAAACAAACGAAACAAAACAAAACAAAACAAAAAACATTATTGCCAACAGCATTTGGTGTTCCCAGGCGGTCACCCATCCAAGTACTAACCAAACCCAACGTTGCTTAACTTCGCTGATCGGACGAGAAGCGGTGTTCTCAACGTGGTATGGCCGTTGGCATGAGACTGCCTACACATTGTGGCTATAACCAACTCTTTTAAGTCATCGCGGCAGGATACGGACCTGCTTGTGGTGTCTTAATGGTAATTGTATCCTAACATATTTTTGTCTCCTTGGCATGGATATTTAACATCGTTTATTCAGTCTTGGGTTTATGTTCTTTCGCCATTTACAGACATTTTACATCTACCTACTTCCTCAGCCTGCCCTGCCAATTTCTAATGAATTTGTGGATTTTCTTTTGTAATACAAACATGTGTGTGCTCATCTGCTCTTCAGTTTTTATGATATTTGTCTCATCTGTCCTGCTTTATGATACTTTTACAAAGAACATGAACAAATGCTTCTATTTTAGAGAAGATATGGGATCCAGGTTTCGGAGCCGTAAAACCAACCGTCGTGATTGGTGGACGAGTTGCCAGGTTGCAGCTTCTGTACCGTGCCGGCACATAAATAGGTTCGGCTCAAGCGGCGGCAGCATCATTCCCCCGTGACTGTCTGAGCGTCTCTCATCACCTTGGTTATCTCATCATCATCATGGTAGAAGCAAAGCCTACCAAGAAGGCTGCGGCTGCTGCTGCTGTGGTGGCCACCACCAGGAAACCTCGCGTCCAGGTTGCTCACCCGAAAACTAGTCAAATGGTTCTAGCCGCGGTCGCAGCACTCAAAGACCGTAAGGGCTCGTCTCTACAAGCAATCAAGAAGTACGTTGTTGCCAACAACAAAGTCGAGGCTGCCAAGATCGCCATTTACATCCGAAGATTTCTCAAGAAAGCAGTGGCTGACGGCATTCTTGTTCAGACCAAGGGAAGTGGAGCTAGTGGATCATTCAAGCTGGCCGTAGCAGAGAAGAGGGCCGTTCTAACTCCCAAGAAAGCCACCACAACCAAGAAACCATCTACAGCAGCAAAGAAGGCCGTGGTAACTCCCAAGAAAGCCGCCACAAGCAACAAACCACCTACAGCCTTGAAAAAGAAGCAGCAGCAGCAGCAGCTTGTTGTTGGGAACAAAAAGCCCAAAATAAAGAGAGCTTCAAAATCTCCCAAACCACCCAAGGCAAAGAAAGCTGTCAAGAAAACAACAAAGGCAAAATAAACGACGACATGCAAGCAGCATGAATACACATGACAATAAACATCCAGGCCTCCCCCCTCAGTGGAGGGGCCTCATATGATTCCAAAAAGAGTTTAGTTTTGTAGACAAATAAATCATTACTTTTGGGGTAGATTTACTCTGTATATTATATATATATATATATATATATATATATATATATATATATATATATATATATATATATATATATATATATATATATTTATATATACACATGGGTGAGGTGATATGGTACCAAAGTTTTGGGTAAGGTGATTGACATTTACACAAGATAAAACACGAACCAATGGGAATAAAAACATAAGAATGGAAGTAACTGCAGAAGGCCTATTGGCCCATAACACAAGCACTTCCTCTTGATGCTTCTATATTGGTTCGGAGTCTTGAAGCTATAATATATATATATATATATATATATATATATATATATATATATATATATATATATATATATATATATATATATATATATATATATATATATATATATATATATGCACACAAAACTAAATAGTCTTGTTAGACAAATTGCCCCTATTAGAGGCAAGTTGACTAACAAGCCGAATGACTGCAATTGTTTTGAATTTGAGTTAAATCTAACATAGAAATGTAATCAAACCTAACCTAACCTATGCTAACCCAAGCTAAGCTAACCTAACCTAACCTAAGCTAACCCAAGCTAAGCTAACCTAACCTAACCTAACCTAACCTAACCTAACCTAAGCTAAGCTAACCTAACCTAACCTAACCCAGCAATTCATGATCTTAATATAATACTGTTAATTGGATAAACCAATTTGGAAAGAAATGTTCGAAAATAACAAAATTAACTGTGCTTGTTAGGAAAATTGGGCCTTGCATACTTGTCCCAATAGTGTGGTTCTCGCTTTTAGGTACGACATAAACGTATACCTAAGTTGAGAGAGAAAAAGATTCGCACTCAAACATGCATATCGATTGCCAGTCCTGAATTCTGGGTAGATATTCGTGTCCTCCCTTTTCATTTACCATCATTTGGATACTATCAAAACAGCTCTGAGAAGGATAAAATGAATAAAACGGGTAGCTCACTCATGTAAAAAGGAAGAGTTGGGAAAGATCTCTCTCTCTCTCTCTCTCTCTCTCTCTCTCTCTCTCTCTCTCCCCCTCACCCCCCCCCCCCCCCCACCAATGATCCTGCTCTGCTAGTATATAACGTAACAAACCTTCCCCCCCCCCCCCCCCTCCCTCCCCAATCAGAGTCCCTTTAAGCATGCGAGGATAAAAAATAGATTTCATAAGACCCAATGTGCTAGCTGATATCAAAACAATTTATGTTATCGTCTATTAAGCCCTTCAGTAAAAAAAGTATAGGGACCTAATTAGGTCCCGTTTTGAGGTGGTGGTGGGTGGAATCGATGGATTAGCCAAGCTCTTATCCGCCGAATCCGTAGAGGGTACGACCCTGGCGCTTCAGAGCGTACACCACGTCCATAGCAGTGACGGTCTTCCTCTTGGCGTGTTCCGTGTAGGTTACAGCATCACGGATGACGTTCTCGAGGAACACCTTCAGGACGCCACGGGTCTCTTCGTAGATGAGACCCGAAATACGCTTCACGCCGCCACGACGAGCTAAGCGACGAATAGCGGGCTTGGTGATGCCCTGGATGTTGTCACGTAGCACCTTACGATGACGCTTGGCGCCACCCTTTCCGAGTCCCTTGCCTCCCTTGCCGCGTCCAGTCATGGTGTTGAAGTTGTGTGAATCGAATTGACGAATGCCCGCACGATTTCCCGACTATATCCCATCAAGCGGACGTACTAGTAGCATTGCAACTCCTGCCTGCCCTTACTTTACGCTTGTGGTCGAGTAGACACGGCTTTCTCACAACGCTTTCAAAACTGCAGTTGCCTACTCGTCTGTTTCACGTCCCTGTGAAATGACTTTTGCACAAATCCAAAAAATAGAGCAAAATCAGCGATAATAGTGATTGAGGTGAGCCGCCTGTTGGCTGCAGCCAGAGGAAGGAGGGGAGGGGCAACGGGGTGACGTAGGCGAGTCGAGCAGCCAATGGCGCTCGAGCAAGCGCCTCGAGACGGCGTATATAAGCAAAAATTTTTCGGCGCCGGCCATCACAAACCACAGTTGTTCACCATGGCTCGCACCAAGCAGACTGCTCGCAAGTCCACGGGAGGCAAGGCTCCTCGTAAGCAGCTGGCCACCAAGGCAGCACGCAAGTCTGCTCCTGCCACAGGGGGTGTGAAGAAGCCTCACCGTTACAGGCCCGGAACGGTCGCCCTGCGTGAGATCCGTCGTTACCAGAAGAGCACCGAGTTGCTCATCAGGAAACTTCCCTTCCAGCGTCTGGTGCGCGAGATTGCCCAGGACTTCAAGACCGATCTTCGCTTCCAGTCGTCTGCCGTCATGGCTTTACAGGAGGCATCCGAGGCTTACCTGGTCGGTCTCTTCGAGGACACTAACCTCTGTGCCATCCACGCCAAGCGTGTCACCATCATGCCAAAGGACATTCAGCTTGCTCGCCGTATCCGTGGAGAGCGTGCATAAGCTAAATCGACCACCCTAGTATACACCAAACTCGGCCCTTCTCAGGGCCAAAATATCCTTCTAAGGAGATTTCAGACATTCCTAGCATCAGTCATATGAATTAACCTTCATCTACACATATAATAAATAAATAAATAAATAAACAAATACACTAATTTAGGTGTCATACATACACGTGATATCAATAAATCAAGTCATTTGTAGTACAACCTGTTCTCTTACAAACAAAACGCCGTCGCTTTTCGCTCTTATGCACTGTCAAGGATCACCCACCCCCCCCCCCCCCCCCCCCCAAAATAAAAATTGTCATACTGTACTAGAAATAAAAGCAGCTTGTATAAGTGACATACTGTCCAGTCCTGTTTTATTCTGTTTTCGGTCCTCTGGCTTAATCTGTTAAGTTAGGAGATGACATTTTAAATTAACCGTTTTCTTGACATTTTCAAACCTAAGAGGGTGGCCTGCATAGTAATCCTAATGTGGAACATAACAATGAATCTCTAATCTCTAGAAAAAAAAAAAAGATACCGAGTGCTTATATGTGTTGAGAGAGAGAGAGAGAGAGAGAGAGAGAGAGAGAGAGAGAGAGAGAGAGAGAGAGAGAGAGAGAGAGAGAGAGAGAGAGAGAGAGAGAGAGAGAGAGACACAGACAGACAGACAGACAGACAAGACAGAGACAGACAAGACAGAGACAGACAGACAGACAGACAGACAGAGACTGAGAGAGAGAAACACACACAGACAGTTTCATAAATATTCTCATTTTATAGCTATTTGCTTTCAGTGACAGAGGTTTTTGTTATAATAGTATTGGTGTCTAACACTCACAATCTCTTTAGAAATTAAAGTGTGGCTCCAATGGAGCCGAGTTTGTTGGTTTGAGGCCAAGCCACCACCACAGGGCAGTAAGTAAGCCGTTTACTTGGAGGAGGTGTACTTGGTGACGGCCTTAGTGCCCTCAGAGACGGCGTGCTTGGCCAGTTCTCCGGGCAACAGGAGCCTTACAGCCGTCTGGATCTCCCGACTGGTAATGGTGGAACGCTTGTTGTAGTGGGCCAGGCGAGAAGCCTCGGCGGCGATGCGCTCGAAGATGTCGTTCACGAACGAGTTCATGATCGACATGGCTTTGGAAGAGATACCAGTGTCGGGGTGGACCTGCTTCAGCACTTTGTAGATGTAGATGCTGTAGCTCTCCTTCCTCCTGCGCTTCTTTTTCTTATCGCCCTTGGCAATGGCCTTCTGGGCCTTTCCGGCCTTCTTGGCAGCCTTTCCAGATGCCTTGGGTGGCATGATGATGCTCGTGCTGGCTGGCGTTGCGATACAATAATGAACTTTTGCGCGAGGCGAGCTTTCCTTTTATATCCCGCTCGCGACTCAGCTCAGAGCGGGTCGCGTGGCGGAGCGCGCTGATTGGTCAGTGGCGGGCTCCCTTGATCCTGAGCGGGGTATATAACACGAAGCTCGATCTGCGGGGCGGCATAAAACACCACAAACCCACAACAGCAGCAGCAATGTCAGGACGCGGCAAGGGAGGCAAAGTGAAGGGCAAGTCAAAGTCTCGCTCCAGCAGGGCCGGACTTCAGTTCCCCGTGGGCAGAATTCACCGTCTGCTGCGTAAGGGCAACTACGCCGAACGCGTCGGTGCTGGCGCTCCTGTCTACCTGGCAGCCGTCATGGAATACCTCGCTGCCGAAGTTCTGGAGCTCGCCGGTAATGCCGCACGTGACAACAAGAAGACCCGTATCATCCCACGTCACTTGCAGTTGGCCATCCGCAACGACGAAGAACTCAACAAACTTCTGTCTGGCGTAACCATTGCACAGGGAGGTGTTCTTCCAAACATTCAGGCAGTTCTTTTGCCAAAGAAGACAGAGAAGAAGTAAGCACTTCTGCCACCCACCACGACAAATACCATAACCAGGCTCCATCCGGAGCCACACACACTTTAATAGAGAGATTCAAGTAGACAATCAACTTTCAAACATTAATAATAACATTTATATTGATTTCATTTGGAATGTGTACATAACAAACAAACAAAACAAAATTATAGGGGATATTCAGCATCACTTGGAATATTAACCAATCATATAAATCCAATATATATTTTATATTTTACTTTAAGCGAGGAATTCATATTATATTAATTTTTAATCATACAAATGAACAAAAGCAATTCTTCACTAGACGTAATGAATGAATAAATGATCAAGGTTTTAATGTGTTTCATGAATATATATATATATATATATATATATATATATATATATATATATATATATATATATATATATATATATATATATATATATATATATATATATATATATATATATAATATAATATAATATAATATATTATAATACTTGTGAACCAGAATATGTTTGAGCAGCAGCGATCGTGCCTGCCATTGGCCGAAGTGCAACAATTCAAATAATTTAAAGGGCCTGCTCGGGTATATAAGAGAGGCTGGGAGACTGGGGCCGGTGGTGGGTGATGGGTGATGAGTGATGGTGTGGTGTGGTATGGTGTTGTTAAGAGTTGATTTACGGCCAGCCAGCCAGCTGCAGCCAAGGCAGGGCAGGGCAGGGCAAGGCAAGGCAAGGCAAGGCAAGGCAAGGCAAGGCAAGGCAATAACAGGACAGGACAGGCAAGGCAAGGCAAGGCAAGGCAAGGCAAGCAGGCGGGCGGGCGGGCGGGCGGGCGGGCGGGCGGGCAGGCAGGCAGGCAGGCAGCCAGCCAGCCAGCCAGCCAGCCAGCCAGCCAGCCAGCCAGCCAGCCAGCCAGCCAGGCAGGCAGGCAGGCAGGCAGGCAGGCAGGCAGGCAGGCAGGCAGCCAGCCAGCCAGCCAGCCAGCCAGCCAGCCAGCCAGCCACTCCCACTTTGTATTTATATGCATTCAATTTATATTCAAACATTATATATGTTAAGGGCCTAGTTTTAGTGTTTATTTTAAAAATGACAAACATCGAGTCGTTTTACCAGTCCTTTAGCGTTAACGGTGATGCATTTTAAAACTGAACAGAAATCACCTTTTCTGGATATATCAAATATCGAATCCGCTTAATGTGCCTACAATTCAATCATTCAAAAAATACATAATTTACATCATGCCTTTTCATAGAACAGACAATAAGATTTGAGACAATAAGAACTTTACTTTTATAACTAAAGTTGCACAATTATACCAACTCTATGGTGGCTGGGTGGTAAGGTGTGTGGCTGGTATTTTGGAAGTCGCGAGTTCAAACGACCCAATGGGAATAATACTTTTTTTTTTTTGCCATACAATCTTCCTAATACTATTATGTAGGTTTGTGTGTGTGTTTTTTTATTCATTCTTTGGTTTGATAGATGACATACATATTGACTCCTTTTACCGGTCCTTAATTAGGCTCTGGGGAAGCAATGGTGGTGGTGGTGGTGGTGGTGCATTTAAAACTAAACCAAAAATCACCAGTTCTGGACGCGTCAAATATCATATCCGCTTAATGTGTCTACAACCTAATTACTTAAAACTACACTATTTAATTCATTCATATCATGTGCATATTGGTCATTATGCTCATACAACCGACATCAAAATTTATTTTCATTATTAGAATCATACATTTCATCAAGTAATACAGATACAAAGAGATTTTCTTTCTGAGAAGACCGTTAGTATTGGCTTGCAGGCAGGCAGGCAGGCAGGCAGGCATTTGAGGGTTATTATTTCGCCTGTTGATTGGGGGGAGGGTTGATGTGTTAGGGGGTTTTCGGTTAGATGTGGTGGTGGTGATTGGTGGTGATTGGTGGTGATTGGTGGTGATTGGTGGTGATTGGTGGTGGTGGTGGTGGTGGTAGTAGGTGGGAGTTGGGGGGGGGGGGGGGGGGGGGGGGGGGGGGGGGGGGGGGGGGGGGGGGGGGGGGGGGGGGAGGGGAGGAAGGGGAGGGGAATGATGGTCTGTGGATTCGTTCTCCGTACCCTTTACATATAAGCAAAAATATGCCTTCTTGTGGGTATAGAAACATTAACACAAATTATATCAGTAACTGATATTGTAGCCTTTTAAACAGAAAAGATTTGTACATACAAATACTTTTTAATTATCATTTATTTGTGGAAATGGCATTTACGTCATTAAATTGATACCTCAGCATCAAGCTTGTGTCCTGCAGCAGTGGTCCAGTGGTAAAGTGTATATAAGTGATGCGTATTCTTGGAGTTGCGAGTTCAAACCCGGATTAAGCTATATATATATACAACATGTTTTGTTTTGGTTGTTTGTTTTTGTATAAAGCCTCACACAATATCTATATTAAGCGAGTTTGTTTTAAACATGACATACATATTAATTCATTTTACCAGGCCTTATTCCACACAACTCCGTGAATTTCCCGTGGAGCCAGCCATTCAAACAAAAACAAACGAAACAAAACAAAACAAAACAAAAAACATTATTGCCAACAGCATTTGGTGTTCCCAGGCGGTCACCCATCCAAGTACTAACCAAACCCAACGTTGCTTAACTTCGCTGATCGGACGAGAAGCGGTGTTCTCAACGTGGTATGGCCGTTGGCATGAGACTGCCTACACATTGTGGCTAATAACCAACTCTTTTAAGTCATCGCGGCAGGATACGGACCTGCTTGTGGTGTCTTAATGGTAATTGTATCCTAACATATTTTTGTCTCCTTGGCATGGATATTTAACATCGTTTATTCAGTCTTGGGTTTATGTTCTTTCGCCATTTACAGACATTTTACATCTACCTACTTCCTCAGCCTGCCCTGCCAATTTCTAATGAATTTGTGGATTTTCTTTTGTAATACAAACATGTGTGTGCTCATCTGCTCTTCAGTTTTTATGATATTTGTCTCATCTGTCCTGCTTTATGATACTTTTACAAAGAACATGAACAAATGCTTCTATTTTAGAGAAGATATGGGATCCAGGTTTCGGAGCCGTAAAACCAACCGTCGTGATTGGTGGACGAGTTGCCAGGTTGCAGCTTCTGTACCGTGCCGGCACATAAATAGGTTCGGCTCAAGCGGCGGCAGCATCATTCCCCCGTGACTGTCTGAGCGTCTCTCATCACCTTGGTTATCTCATCATCATCATGGTAGAAGCAAAGCCTACCAAGAAGGCTGCGGCTGCTGCTGCTGTGGTGGCCACCACCAGGAAACCTCGCGTCCAGGTTGCTCACCCGAAAACTAGTCAAATGGTTCTAGCCGCGGTCGCAGCACTCAAAGACCGTAAGGGCTCGTCTCTACAAGCAATCAAGAAGTACGTTGTTGCCAACAACAAAGTCGAGGCTGCCAAGATCGCCATTTACATCCGAAGATTTCTCAAGAAAGCAGTGGCTGACGGCATTCTTGTTCAGACCAAGGGAAGTGGAGCTAGTGGATCATTCAAGCTGGCCGTAGCAGAGAAGAGGGCCGTTCTAACTCCCAAGAAAGCCACCACAACCAAGAAACCATCTACAGCAGCAAAGAAGGCCGTGGTAACTCCCAAGAAAGCCGCCACAAGCAACAAACCACCTACAGCCTTGAAAAAGAAGCAGCAGCAGCAGCAGCTTGTTGTTGGGAACAAAAAGCCCAAAATAAAGAGAGCTTCAAAATCTCCCAAACCACCCAAGGCAAAGAAAGCTGTCAAGAAAACAACAAAGGCAAAATAAACGACGACATGCAAGCAGCATGAATACACATGACAATAAACATCCAGGCCTCCCCCCTCAGTGGAGGGGCCTCATATGATTCCAAAAAGAGTTTAGTTTTGTAGACAAATAAATCATTACTTTTGGGGTAGATTTACTCTGTATATTATATATATATATATATATATATATATATATATATATATATATATATATATATATATATATATATATATATATATATATTTATATATACACATGGGTGAGGTGATATGGTACCAAAGTTTTGGGTAAGGTGATTGACATTTACACAAGATAAAACACGAACCAATGGGAATAAAAACATAAGAATGGAAGTAACTGCAGAAGGCCTATTGGCCCATAACACAAGCACTTCCTCTTGATGCTTCTATATTGGTTCGGAGTCTTGAAGCTATAATATATATATATATATATATATATATATATATATATATATATATATATATATATATATATATATATATATATATATATATATATATATATATATATATATGCACACAAAACTAAATAGTCTTGTTAGACAAATTGCCCCTATTAGAGGCAAGTTGACTAACAAGCCGAATGACTGCAATTGTTTTGAATTTGAGTTAAATCTAACATAGAAATGTAATCAAACCTAACCTAACCTATGCTAACCCAAGCTAAGCTAACCTAACCTAACCTAAGCTAACCCAAGCTAAGCTAACCTAACCTAACCTAACCTAACCTAACCTAACCTAAGCTAAGCTAACCTAACCTAACCTAACCCAGCAATTCATGATCTTAATATAATACTGTTAATTGGATAAACCAATTTGGAAAGAAATGTTCGAAAATAACAAAATTAACTGTGCTTGTTAGGAAAATTGGGCCTTGCATACTTGTCCCAATAGTGTGGTTCTCGCTTTTAGGTACGACATAAACGTATACCTAAGTTGAGAGAGAAAAAGATTCGCACTCAAACATGCATATCGATTGCCAGTCCTGAATTCTGGGTAGATATTCGTGTCCTCCCTTTTCATTTACCATCATTTGGATACTATCAAAACAGCTCTGAGAAGGATAAAATGAATAAAACGGGTAGCTCACTCATGTAAAAAGGAAGAGTTGGGAAAGATCTCTCTCTCTCTCTCTCTCTCTCTCTCTCTCTCTCTCTCTCTCCCCCTCACCCCCCCCCCCCCCCCCCACCAATGATCCTGCTCTGCTAGTATATAACGTAACAAACCTTCCCCCCCCCCCCCCCCTCCCTCCCCAATCAGAGTCCCTTTAAGCATGCGAGGATAAAAAATAGATTTCATAAGACCCAATGTGCTAGCTGATATCAAAACAATTTATGTTATCGTCTATTAAGCCCTTCAGTAAAAAAAGTATAGGGACCTAATTAGGTCCCGTTTTGAGGTGGTGGTGGGTGGAATCGATGGATTAGCCAAGCTCTTATCCGCCGAATCCGTAGAGGGTACGACCCTGGCGCTTCAGAGCGTACACCACGTCCATAGCAGTGACGGTCTTCCTCTTGGCGTGTTCCGTGTAGGTTACAGCATCACGGATGACGTTCTCGAGGAACACCTTCAGGACGCCACGGGTCTCTTCGTAGATGAGACCCGAAATACGCTTCACGCCGCCACGACGAGCTAAGCGACGAATAGCGGGCTTGGTGATGCCCTGGATGTTGTCACGTAGCACCTTACGATGACGCTTGGCGCCACCCTTTCCGAGTCCCTTGCCTCCCTTGCCGCGTCCAGTCATGGTGTTGAAGTTGTGTGAATCGAATTGACGAATGCATTCATTCATTCATTTAAATATAGGTCAAGATACCCTGATGGGTGAGCGTGGAAGTGGGGATAGGGGAAGAATTAGTGGGGGTGAGAGGAAGGGTTTTCAGTATGAGGTAAAGTGCCAGGGCTAAACCCAGCTGCATGGCATTGAAATCGTTATGACCAGACTAGGCAGTGAAGGCAAGGAATCGGATCTCTGTGACAACATTTCGTCTTTTCTGAGCACCCACGGAGACAGCAGCCCTCAGCTGGGTGTGCCCTGGGGGCTCACTCCAGATGTGGTCTTAGATCTGCTAATCAGCATCGCGCCCCACCCAAGGCACCAGAAAACGGGAGCTAGTTGGTCCCCCCCTAAAGAGGGGGGAGAAGAGTTAGGAGGCTATAGTTGGAAGTTTGGTTATTTGAGTAGTGATATTATAGGAGAGGGGTTATGTAAAGGACGGAGCAGGAGGTGGATCGTCGATCAGGTTAAAGAGGTTGTGCGTATGTCTGGGTCTGCTTAGGACGTTTCTGAGGAACGTGTCGTAGTTGTCATGATAGGTGAGAATTCTGTCAATCTGTTTCTTCCCCATAGTATCCCAGGTTATGTTCAGAGGTGGGATGTTCGCCCACTCATGCAGGGCCTCACTGGTGGTGAAGTCCTGCCAGTGGGTATTGAACACCCATCTCAGAGCCCTGTTCTGGGTACGCTGGAGTTTCTTCCTATTTGTTGGTGCTGCAAGTGTGAGTGGGATCGGTGCATATGTTAGGAGTGGGAGAATAAGTGTTTTGTATAAATAGAGCTTGGTGGCTTGGGAGGCATGTTTGAGTGGGTAGAGTTTTGATAGAGCGTTTGAGGCTATAGCTTTCTTGGGTGTTATGTGTGTGTGAAAGCGAAGGTTGAAGTCTAGTGTGAGTCCAAGTACTGTGGTTTTGTTGACTCTTGGGATCTGGGTTGCATCTGGTGATTGAGAGTAGAGTTTTACTGGGTCAGGGTTACGTCGTTTGTTGTAGAAAAAGTATGTAATTTTTGACTTGTTGGGGTTTGTTTTTATTCGCCAGTCGTGTTCCCAGAGGGTGACTTTGTCTATTTCTTGTTGTGCTTTCCGTGTGAGGGCGTTAATCGTATAGTCTGTGATCAGTTGGGTTACGTCGTCAGCGTAGCAAAGGGTCATTGATGTCCAGTATATTGGGTCAGGGATGTCGTTTATATAGAGTATGTATAAGGTTGGTGAAAGAACTGAGCCCTGAGGGACACCTGCATTTAGGTTGAAATAACCTGACAGCTTGCTGAGGAATTTGATCTGCATCTTTCTATTTGTTAGAAAGCTGCAGAGTAGCCTCTGCATGTTGTCAGATAGTTGAAACAGAGTGCAGAGTTTGTAACGTAGGCCGTCGTGCCATACAGTGTCAAAAGCCTTTTCGACGTCCTTTGCAATGAGGGCCGTCTTGGCCCTCTGGTGTTTATTTATGGAGAGGTAGTTTGTTATTATGTTCAGTGCGTCTTGTGTTGAGCGGTGTTGTCTGAAGCCAAATTGTTTGTCTGTCAATATGTTTTTGTGTTCTAGGTGATTCCTGAGTTTATGATTAATGAGTTTTTCGTATACTTTCCCTAATGTCTCTAGTAAGCTGATCGGTCTGTAGTTCTTAGGGTCTGTCGGGGATTTTTGGGGTTTTGGAATGAGGATTGCTGTGGCTTCTTTGAATGGGCTTGGGAAATATCCTGATGCTAGTGAGGCGTTGTAGACGTCTGTGAGTGCAAGGATTAGGGGGTCTGGAAGTTGCTTGAGGAGAGCTTGGCCAATGCCAGAGGCTCCTGGGGCTTTACGTCTGGTGTTCTTGAGCATGAGTTTAACTTCTTCAGGTAGTATTGATTCTGTGAGGTCACTTTCTAAGTCGTCTAGTGTCGTGAGGTCAATGGTAGGGTAGTGTGTGATGGCATGAGGGTTGTGTCGTATCCATGTTTCTACTCTGTTTATGTTTTGTATTGCTGTTGGTTGTGGGGGGTGGGGATTGAAGATGTCCTGCCAGTGTTGTTTGAATATGCCTATTACTTCTGAGGGATCGGTGTAGTTTTGATTGTTGTGAGTGATGTATGTAAAGGCAGAAGAGGAGGAGTTTCCTCTGATCCTCTTTATGAAGTTCCAGAATTGTTGTGGAGTTGTTTTTCTTTGTATTTCAGCTTTATGTATGAGTTTCTCCCAGTTGTTAGCATGGTCTTGGTCAAGGCTGTTGAGTATGTGGTTTTTGAGTATAGTGAGGTCTGTGTTTACTTGATTGTATCTGTGAAGGTTGTGGGTGAATCTGTTGTGATAGCAGGAGAGTAGCCTTTTTGTTCTGATCGAAGGAAAAAAGGAGTATCTGGTTTTGTGGGTTGTTTTTGGAATGGTAGCATCAGCTGCTTGTATGATGTTATTCTGGATGGTGAGGACTTGGGAATCTATGTCTGTGTGTGGTTTGTCTTGGAAGTTGTAGGGCTGTGTGCTGGCAGTTAGGTGTTGTTTGAAGGCTTCCCAGTCTGCATTTTGATAGTCATATTGTGGGGTGGCTGGGATGAGTATGGGGTTGCTGGAGAGTGTGAGTGATATGGGTATGTGATCTGAGCCAGTGAGGGGTCCGGGTGTGATGTAGTGTTGTAGGTGGGTGCCTGCTCTGTTGGTGAGGATTAGATCTGGTCTCCCAGTTCCATTGTGTGTGTAGGTTGTTTGGAAGTCAGGGCCAAGGAAGGTGAGGTGTTTGTTTTGGTGGAGTTGGTGTAGTTGTTGACCGTGCATGTTGTGTTGGCGATGGTTGAATGTTTGGTGTTTTGCATTTAGGTCTGCTAGGAGGAAGACTGGTATGTGTGTGTGGTTGAAGAGAGTGTTTAGGTCCTGGAGGGGGAGACCCAAGTTTGGACGAATGTATGTGGTACCAATGATCATCTGCCCGTGTTGAGTGTGAATGCGGACTGCTAGGAAGTGTTTGTGTTGCCAGTTGGTAGTGAGGAGGTCATGTTTATAGGTGTTCTTTATTAGAATAGCAACCCCTTCGTAAGCTTCATCAGGAGATTGGTATGTTGTGAAGCCAAAATGTCTAATTTTGTGAGAGTTCGTCACGCATGTGCTGTTTAGTAGCAGCACATCCGGTCTTTCATTCTCCACAAAGTTAGCAATTAGGTGTCTGATGTTGTAATATGCTCTAACGTTAAATTGTGTGATTTTCATATTTATTGACTTGTTGGGGGAGTGTTTGTGGCATTTGAACCGGAGGGGTTCTCCTTTGTGGATTGATTCGTTGTGTAGACAGATTTGGTAATTATAGATTTGGGTAGGAGATATGTATGGCGTCCGTTTTGCATGGTTTCTGGTATGAATTTAGGAAGTTTTGGTGTAGGGGTGAGGGAGTGGTCTGGGGAGGTGTTAGTCCTCTTGGCTGAGAAAGACACGTTTTGGGGCGAATGCCCGCACGATTTCCCGACTATATCCCATCAAGCGGACGTACTAGTAGCATTGCAACTCCTGCCTGCCCTTACTTTACGCTTGTGGTCGAGTAGACACGGCTTTCTCACAACGCTTTCAAAACTGCAGTTGCCTACTCGTCTGTTTCACGTCCCTGTGAAATGACTTTTGCACAAATCCAAAAAATAGAGCAAAATCAGCGATAATAGTGATTGAGGTGAGCCGCCTGTTGGCTGCAGCCAGAGGAAGGAGGGGAGGGGCAACGGGGTGACGTAGGCGAGTCGAGCAGCCAATGGCGCTCGAGCAAGCGCCTCGAGACGGCGTATATAAGCAAAAATTTTTCGGCGCCGGCCATCACAAACCACAGTTGTTCACCATGGCTCGCACCAAGCAGACTGCTCGCAAGTCCACGGGAGGCAAGGCTCCTCGTAAGCAGCTGGCCACCAAGGCAGCACGCAAGTCTGCTCCTGCCACAGGGGGTGTGAAGAAGCCTCACCGTTACAGGCCCGGAACGGTCGCCCTGCGTGAGATCCGTCGTTACCAGAAGAGCACCGAGTTGCTCATCAGGAAACTTCCCTTCCAGCGTCTGGTGCGCGAGATTGCCCAGGACTTCAAGACCGATCTTCGCTTCCAGTCGTCTGCCGTCATGGCTTTACAGGAGGCATCCGAGGCTTACCTGGTCGGTCTCTTCGAGGACACTAACCTCTGTGCCATCCACGCCAAGCGTGTCACCATCATGCCAAAGGACATTCAGCTTGCTCGCCGTATCCGTGGAGAGCGTGCATAAGCTAAATCGACCACCCTAGTATACACCAAACTCGGCCCTTCTCAGGGCCAAAATATCCTTCTAAGGAGATTTCAGACATTCCTAGCATCAGTCATATGAATTAACCTTCATCTACACATATAATAAATAAATAAATAAATAAACAAATACACTAATTTAGGTGTCATACATACACGTGATATCAATAAATCAAGTCATTTGTAGTACAACCTGTTCTCTTACAAACAAAACGCCGTCGCTTTTCGCTCTTATGCACTGTCAAGGATCACCCACCCCCCCCCCCCCCCCCCCCCAAAATAAAAATTGTCATACTGTACTAGAAATAAAAGCAGCTTGTATAAGTGACATACTGTCCAGTCCTGTTTTATTCTGTTTTCGGTCCTCTGGCTTAATCTGTTAAGTTAGGAGATGACATTTTAAATTAACCGTTTTCTTGACATTTTCAAACCTAAGAGGGTGGCCTGCATAGTAATCCTAATGTGGAACATAACAATGAATCTCTAATCTCTAGAAAAAAAAAAAGATACCGAGTGCTTATATGTGTTGAGAGAGAGAGAGAGAGAGAGAGAGAGAGAGAGAGAGAGAGAGAGAGAGAGAGAGAGAGAGAGAGAGAGAGAGAGAGAGAGAGAGAGAGAGAGACACAGACAGACAGACAGACAGACAAGACAGAGACAGACAAGACAGAGACAGACAGACAGACAGACAGACAGAGACTGAGAGAGAGAAACACACACAGACAGTTTCATAAATATTCTCATTTTATAGCTATTTGCTTTCAGTGACAGAGGTTTTTGTTATAATAGTATTGGTGTCTAACACTCACAATCTCTTTAGAAATTAAAGTGTGGCTCCAATGGAGCCGAGTTTGTTGGTTTGAGGCCAAGCCACCACCACAGGGCAGTAAGTAAGCCGTTTACTTGGAGGAGGTGTACTTGGTGACGGCCTTAGTGCCCTCAGAGACGGCGTGCTTGGCCAGTTCTCCGGGCAACAGGAGCCTTACAGCCGTCTGGATCTCCCGACTGGTAATGGTGGAACGCTTGTTGTAGTGGGCCAGGCGAGAAGCCTCGGCGGCGATGCGCTCGAAGATGTCGTTCACGAACGAGTTCATGATCGACATGGCTTTGGAAGAGATACCAGTGTCGGGGTGGACCTGCTTCAGCACTTTGTAGATGTAGATGCTGTAGCTCTCCTTCCTCCTGCGCTTCTTTTTCTTATCGCCCTTGGCAATGGCCTTCTGGGCCTTTCCGGCCTTCTTGGCAGCCTTTCCAGATGCCTTGGGTGGCATGATGATGCTCGTGCTGGCTGGCGTTGCGATACAATAATGAACTTTTGCGCGAGGCGAGCTTTCCTTTTATATCCCGCTCGCGACTCAGCTCAGAGCGGGTCGCGTGGCGGAGCGCGCTGATTGGTCAGTGGCGGGCTCCCTTGATCCTGAGCGGGGTATATAACACGAAGCTCGATCTGCGGGGCGGCATAAAACACCACAAACCCACAACAGCAGCAGCAATGTCAGGACGCGGCAAGGGAGGCAAAGTGAAGGGCAAGTCAAAGTCTCGCTCCAGCAGGGCCGGACTTCAGTTCCCCGTGGGCAGAATTCACCGTCTGCTGCGTAAGGGCAACTACGCCGAACGCGTCGGTGCTGGCGCTCCTGTCTACCTGGCAGCCGTCATGGAATACCTCGCTGCCGAAGTTCTGGAGCTCGCCGGTAATGCCGCACGTGACAACAAGAAGACCCGTATCATCCCACGTCACTTGCAGTTGGCCATCCGCAACGACGAAGAACTCAACAAACTTCTGTCTGGCGTAACCATTGCACAGGGAGGTGTTCTTCCAAACATTCAGGCAGTTCTTTTGCCAAAGAAGACAGAGAAGAAGTAAGCACTTCTGCCACCCACCACGACAAATACCATAACCAGGCTCCATCCGGAGCCACACACACTTTAATAGAGAGATTCAAGTAGACAATCAACTTTCAAACATTAATAATAACATTTATATTGATTTCATTTGGAATGTGTACATAACAAACAAACAAAACAAAATTATAGGGGATATTCAGCATCACTTGGAATATTAACCAATCATATAAATCCAATATATATTTTATATTTTACTTTAAGCGAGGAATTCATATTATATTAATTTTTAATCATACAAATGAACAAAAGCAATTCTTCACTAGACGTAATGAATGAATAAATGATCAAGGTTTTAATGTGTTTCATGAATATATATATATATATATATATATATATATATATATATATATATATATATATATATATATATATATATATATATATATATATATATATATATATATATATATAATATAATATAATATAATATATTATAATACTTGTGAACCAGAATATGTTTGAGCAGCAGCGATCGTGCCTGCCATTGGCCGAAGTGCAACAATTCAAATAATTTAAAGGGCCTGCTCGGGTATATAAGAGAGGCTGGGAGACTGGGGCCGGTGGTGGGTGATGGGTGATGAGTGATGGTGTGGTGTGGTATGGTGTTGTTAAGAGTTGATTTACGGCCAGCCAGCCAGCTGCAGCCAAGGCAGGGCAGGGCAGGGCAAGGCAAGGCAAGGCAAGGCAAGGCAAGGCAAGGCAAGGCAATAACAGGACAGGACAGGCAAGGCAAGGCAAGGCAAGGCAAGGCAAGCAGGCGGGCGGGCGGGCGGGCGGGCGGGCGGGCGGGCAGGCAGGCAGGCAGGCAGCCAGCCAGCCAGCCAGCCAGCCAGCCAGCCAGCCAGCCAGCCAGCCAGCCAGCCAGGCAGGCAGGCAGGCAGGCAGGCAGGCAGGCAGGCAGGCAGCCAGCCAGCCAGCCAGCCAGCCAGCCAGCCAGCCAGCCACTCCCACTTTGTATTTATATGCATTCAATTTATATTCAAACATTATATATGTTAAGGGCCTAGTTTTAGTGTTTATTTTAAAAATGACAAACATCGAGTCGTTTTACCAGTCCTTTAGCGTTAACGGTGATGCATTTTAAAACTGAACAGAAATCACCTTTTCTGGATATATCAAATATCGAATCCGCTTAATGTGCCTACAATTCAATCATTCAAAAAATACATAATTTACATCATGCCTTTTCATAGAACAGACAATAAGATTTGAGACAATAAGAACTTTACTTTTATAACTAAAGTTGCACAATTATACCAACTCTATGGTGGCTGGGTGGTAAGGTGTGTGGCTGGTATTTTGGAAGTCGCGAGTTCAAACGACCCAATGGGAATAATACTTTTTTTTTTTTGCCATACAATCTTCCTAATACTATTATGTAGGTTTGTGTGTGTGTTTTTTTATTCATTCTTTGGTTTGATAGATGACATACATATTGACTCCTTTTACCGGTCCTTAATTAGGCTCTGGGGAAGCAATGGTGGTGGTGGTGGTGGTGGTGCATTTAAAACTAAACCAAAAATCACCAGTTCTGGACGCGTCAAATATCATATCCGCTTAATGTGTCTACAACCTAATTACTTAAAACTACACTATTTAATTCATTCATATCATGTGCATATTGGTCATTATGCTCATACAACCGACATCAAAATTTATTTTCATTATTAGAATCATACATTTCATCAAGTAATACAGATACAAAGAGATTTTCTTTCTGAGAAGACCGTTAGTATTGGCTTGCAGGCAGGCAGGCAGGCAGGCAGGCATTTGAGGGTTATTATTTCGCCTGTTGATTGGGGGGAGGGTTGATGTGTTAGGGGGTTTTCGGTTAGATGTGGTGGTGGTGATTGGTGGTGATTGGTGGTGATTGGTGGTGATTGGTGGTGATTGGTGGTGGTGGTGGTGGTGGTAGTAGGTGGGAGTTGGGGGGGGGGGGGGGGGGGGGGGAGGGAAGGGGAGGGGAATGATGGTCTGTGGATTCGTTCTCCGTACCCTTTACATATAAGCAAAAATATGCCTTCTTGTGGGTATAGAAACATTAACACAAATTATATCAGTAACTGATATTGTAGCCTTTTAAACAGAAAAGATTTGTACATACAAATACTTTTTAATTATCATTTATTTGTGGAAATGGCATTTACGTCATTAAATTGATACCTCAGCATCAAGCTTGTGTCCTGCAGCAGTGGTCCAGTGGTAAAGTGTATATAAGTGATGCGTATTCTTGGAGTTGCGAGTTCAAACCCGGATTAAGCTATATATATATACAACATGTTTTGTTTTGGTTGTTTGTTTTTGTATAAAGCCTCACACAATATCTATATTAAGCGAGTTTGTTTTAAACATGACATACATATTAATTCATTTTACCAGGCCTTATTCCACACAACTCCGTGAATTTCCCGTGGAGCCAGCCATTCAAACAAAAACAAACGAAACAAAACAAAACAAAACAAAAAACATTATTGCCAACAGCATTTGGTGTTCCCAGGCGGTCACCCATCCAAGTACTAACCAAACCCAACGTTGCTTAACTTCGCTGATCGGACGAGAAGCGGTGTTCTCAACGTGGTATGGCCGTTGGCATGAGACTGCCTACACATTGTGGCTAATAACCAACTCTTTTAAGTCATCGCGGCAGGATACGGACCTGCTTGTGGTGTCTTAATGGTAATTGTATCCTAACATATTTTTGTCTCCTTGGCATGGATATTTAACATCGTTTATTCAGTCTTGGGTTTATGTTCTTTCGCCATTTACAGACATTTTACATCTACCTACTTCCTCAGCCTGCCCTGCCAATTTCTAATGAATTTGTGGATTTTCTTTTGTAATACAAACATGTGTGTGCTCATCTGCTCTTCAGTTTTTATGATATTTGTCTCATCTGTCCTGCTTTATGATACTTTTACAAAGAACATGAACAAATGCTTCTATTTTAGAGAAGATATGGGATCCAGGTTTCGGAGCCGTAAAACCAACCGTCGTGATTGGTGGACGAGTTGCCAGGTTGCAGCTTCTGTACCGTGCCGGCACATAAATAGGTTCGGCTCAAGCGGCGGCAGCATCATTCCCCCGTGACTGTCTGAGCGTCTCTCATCACCTTGGTTATCTCATCATCATCATGGTAGAAGCAAAGCCTACCAAGAAGGCTGCGGCTGCTGCTGCTGTGGTGGCCACCACCAGGAAACCTCGCGTCCAGGTTGCTCACCCGAAAACTAGTCAAATGGTTCTAGCCGCGGTCGCAGCACTCAAAGACCGTAAGGGCTCGTCTCTACAAGCAATCAAGAAGTACGTTGTTGCCAACAACAAAGTCGAGGCTGCCAAGATCGCCATTTACATCCGAAGATTTCTCAAGAAAGCAGTGGCTGACGGCATTCTTGTTCAGACCAAGGGAAGTGGAGCTAGTGGATCATTCAAGCTGGCCGTAGCAGAGAAGAGGGCCGTTCTAACTCCCAAGAAAGCCACCACAACCAAGAAACCATCTACAGCAGCAAAGAAGGCCGTGGTAACTCCCAAGAAAGCCGCCACAAGCAACAAACCACCTACAGCCTTGAAAAAGAAGCAGCAGCAGCAGCAGCTTGTTGTTGGGAACAAAAAGCCCAAAATAAAGAGAGCTTCAAAATCTCCCAAACCACCCAAGGCAAAGAAAGCTGTCAAGAAAACAACAAAGGCAAAATAAACGACGACATGCAAGCAGCATGAATACACATGACAATAAACATCCAGGCCTCCCCCCTCAGTGGAGGGGCCTCATATGATTCCAAAAAGAGTTTAGTTTTGTAGACAAATAAATCATTACTTTTGGGGTAGATTTACTCTGTATATTATATATATATATATATATATATATATATATATATATATATATATATATATATATATATATATATATATATATATATATATATATATATTTATATATACACATGGGTGAGGTGATATGGTACCAAAGTTTTGGGTAAGGTGATTGACATTTACACAAGATAAAACACGAACCAATGGGAATAAAAACATAAGAATGGAAGTAACTGCAGAAGGCCTATTGGCCCATAACACAAGCACTTCCTCTTGATGCTTCTATATTGGGTTCGGAGTCTTGAAGCTATAATATATATATATATATATATATATATATATATATATATATATATATATATATATATATATATATATATATATATATATATATATGCACACAAAACTAAATAGTCTTGTTAGACAAATTGCCCCTATTAGAGGCAAGTTGACTAACAAGCCGAATGACTGCAATTGTTTTGAATTTGAGTTAAATCTAACATAGAAATGTAATCAAACCTAACCTAACCTATGCTAACCCAAGCTAAGCTAACCTAACCTAACCTAAGCTAACCCAAGCTAAGCTAACCTAACCTAACCTAACCTAACCTAACCTAACCTAAGCTAAGCTAACCTAACCTAAACCTAACCCAGCAATTCATGATCTTAATATAATACTGTTAATTGGATAAACCAATTTGGAAAGAAATGTTCGAAAATAACAAAATTAACTGTGCTTGTTAGGAAAATTGGGCCTTGCATACTTGTCCCAATAGTGTGGTTCTCGCTTTTAGGTACGACATAAACGTATACCTAAGTTGAGAGAGAAAAAAGATTCGCACTCAAACATGCATATCGATTGCCAGTCCTGAATTCTGGGTAGATATTCGTGTCCTCCCTTTTCATTTACCATCATTTGGATACTATCAAAACAGCTCTGAGAAGGATAAAATGAATAAAAACGGGTAGCTCACTCATGTAAAAAGGAAGAGTTGGGAAAGATCTCTCTCTTCTCTCTCTCTCTCTCTCTCTCTCTCTCTCTCGCCCCTCACCCCCCCCCCCCCCCCCACCAATGATCCTGCTCTGCTAGTATATAACGTAACAAACCTTCCCCCCCCCCCCCCCCCCCCTCCCTCCCCAATCAGAGTCCCTTTAAGCATGCGAGGATAAAAAATAGATTTCATAAGACCCAATGTGCTAGCTGATATCAAAACAATTTATGTTATCGTCTATTAAGCCCTTCAGTAAAAAAAGTATAGGGACCTAATTAGGTCCCGTTTTGAGGTGGTGGTGGGTGGAATCGATGGATAGCCAAGCTCTTATCCGCCGAATCCGTAGAGGGTACGACCCTGGCGCTTCAGAGCGTACACCACGTCCATAGCAGTGACGGTCTTCCTCTTGGCGTGTTCCGTGTAGGTTACAGCATCACGGATGAACGTTCTCGAGGAACACCTTCAGGACGCCACGGTCCTCTTCGTAGATGAGACCCGAAATACGCTTCACCGCCGCCACGACGAGCTAAGCGACGAATAGCGGGCTTGGTGATGCCCTGGATGTTGTCACGTAGCACCTTACGGATGAACGCTTGGCGCCACCCTTTCCGAGTCCCTTGCCTCCCTTGCCGCGTCCAGTCATGGTGTTGAAGTTGTGGTGATCGATTGACGAATGCCCGCACGATTTCCCGACTATATCCCATCAAGCGGACGTACTAGTAGCATTGCAACTCCTGCCTGCCCTTACTTTACGCTTGTGGTCGAGTAGACACGGCTTTCTCACAACGCTTTCAAAACTGCAGTTGCCTACTCGTCTGTTTCACGTCCCTGTGAAATGACTTTTGCACAAATCCAAAAAATAGAGCAAAATCAGCGATAATAGTGATTGAGGTGAGCCGCCTGTTGGCTGCAGCCAGAGGAAGGAGGGGAGGGGCAACGGGGTGACGTAGGCGAGTCGAGCAGCCAATGGCGCTCGAGCAAGCGCCTCGAGACGGCGTATATAAGCAAAAATTTTTCGGCGCCGGCCATCACAAACCACAGTTGTTCACCATGGCTCGCACCAAGCAGACTGCTCGCAAGTCCACGGGAGGCAAGGCTCCTCGTAAGCAGCTGGCCACCAAGGCAGCACGCAAGTCTGCTCCTGCCACAGGGGGTGTGAAGAAGCCTCACCGTTACAGGCCCGGAACGGTCGCCCTGCGTGAGATCCGTCGTTACCAGAAGAGCACCGAGTTGCTCATCAGGAAACTTCCCTTCCAGCGTCTGGTGCGCGAGATTGCCCAGGACTTCAAGACCGATCTTCGCTTCCAGTCGTCTGCCGTCATGGCTTTACAGGAGGCATCCGAGGCTTACCTGGTCGGTCTCTTCGAGGACACTAACCTCTGTGCCATCCACGCCAAGCGTGTCACCATCATGCCAAAGGACATTCAGCTTGCTCGCCGTATCCGTGGAGAGCGTGCATAAGCTAAATCGACCACCCTAGTATACACCAAACTCGGCCCTTCTCAGGGCCAAAATATCCTTCTAAGGAGATTTCAGACATTCCTAGCATCAGTCATATGAATTAACCTTCATCTACACATATAATAAATAAATAAATAAATAAACAAATACACTAATTTAGGTGTCATACATACACGTGATATCAATAAATCAAGTCATTTGTAGTACAACCTGTTCTCTTACAAACAAAACGCCGTCGCTTTTCGCTCTTATGCACTGTCAAGGATCACCCACCCCCCCCCCCCCCCCCCCCAAAATAAAAATTGTCATACTGTACTAGAAATAAAAGCAGCTTGTATAAGTGACATACTGTCCAGTCCTGTTTTATTCTGTTTTCGGTCCTCTGGCTTAATCTGTTAAGTTAGGAGATGACATTTTAAATTAACCGTTTTCTTGACATTTTCAAACCTAAGAGGGTGGCCTGCATAGTAATCCTAATGTGGAACATAACAATGAATCTCTAATCTCTAGAAAAAAAAAAAGATACCGAGTGCTTATATGTGTTGAGAGAGAGAGAGAGAGAGAGAGAGAGAGAGAGAGAGAGAGAGAGAGAGAGAGAGAGAGAGAGAGAGAGAGAGAGAGAGAGAGAGAGAGAGAGACACAGACAGACAGACAGACAGACAAGACAGAGACAGACAAGACAGAGACAGACAGACAGACAGACAGACAGAGACTGAGAGAGAGAAACACACACAGACAGTTTCATAAATATTCTCATTTTATAGCTATTTGCTTTCAGTGACAGAGGTTTTTGTTATAATAGTATTGGTGTCTAACACTCACAATCTCTTTAGAAATTAAAGTGTGGCTCCAATGGAGCCGAGTTTGTTGGTTTGAGGCCAAGCCACCACCACAGGGCAGTAAGTAAGCCGTTTACTTGGAGGAGGTGTACTTGGTGACGGCCTTAGTGCCCTCAGAGACGGCGTGCTTGGCCAGTTCTCCGGGCAACAGGAGCCTTACAGCCGTCTGGATCTCCCGACTGGTAATGGTGGAACGCTTGTTGTAGTGGGCCAGGCGAGAAGCCTCGGCGGCGATGCGCTCGAAGATGTCGTTCACGAACGAGTTCATGATCGACATGGCTTTGGAAGAGATACCAGTGTCGGGGTGGACCTGCTTCAGCACTTTGTAGATGTAGATGCTGTAGCTCTCCTTCCTCCTGCGCTTCTTTTTCTTATCGCCCTTGGCAATGGCCTTCTGGGCCTTTCCGGCCTTCTTGGCAGCCTTTCCAGATGCCTTGGGTGGCATGATGATGCTCGTGCTGGCTGGCGTTGCGATACAATAATGAACTTTTGCGCGAGGCGAGCTTTCCTTTTATATCCCGCTCGCGACTCAGCTCAGAGCGGGTCGCGTGGCGGAGCGCGCTGATTGGTCAGTGGCGGGCTCCCTTGATCCTGAGCGGGGTATATAACACGAAGCTCGATCTGCGGGGCGGCATAAAACACCACAAACCCACAACAGCAGCAGCAATGTCAGGACGCGGCAAGGGAGGCAAAGTGAAGGGCAAGTCAAAGTCTCGCTCCAGCAGGGCCGGACTTCAGTTCCCCGTGGGCAGAATTCACCGTCTGCTGCGTAAGGGCAACTACGCCGAACGCGTCGGTGCTGGCGCTCCTGTCTACCTGGCAGCCGTCATGGAATACCTCGCTGCCGAAGTTCTGGAGCTCGCCGGTAATGCCGCACGTGACAACAAGAAGACCCGTATCATCCCACGTCACTTGCAGTTGGCCATCCGCAACGACGAAGAACTCAACAAACTTCTGTCTGGCGTAACCATTGCACAGGGAGGTGTTCTTCCAAACATTCAGGCAGTTCTTTTGCCAAAGAAGACAGAGAAGAAGTAAGCACTTCTGCCACCCACCACGACAAATACCATAACCAGGCTCCATCCGGAGCCACACACACTTTAATAGAGAGATTCAAGTAGACAATCAACTTTCAAACATTAATAATAACATTTATATTGATTTCATTTGGAATGTGTACATAACAAACAAACAAAACAAAATTATAGGGGATATTCAGCATCACTTGGAATATTAACCAATCATATAAATCCAATATATATTTTATATTTTACTTTAAGCGAGGAATTCATATTATATTAATTTTTAATCATACAAATGAACAAAAGCAATTCTTCACTAGACGTAATGAATGAATAAATGATCAAGGTTTTAATGTGTTTCATGAATATATATATATATATATATATATATATATATATATATATATATATATATATATATATATATATATATATATATATATATATATATATATATATATAATATAATAATATAATATATTATAATACTTGTGAACCAGAATATGTTTGAGCAGCAGCGATCGTGCCTGCCATTGGCCGAAGTGCAACAATTCAAATAATTTAAAGGGCCTGCTCGGGTATATAAGAGAGGCTGGGAGACTGGGGCCGGTGGTGGGTGATGGGTGATGAGTGATGGTGTGGTGTGGTATGGTGTTGTTAAGAGTTGATTTACGGCCAGCCAGCCAGCTGCAGCCAAGGCAGGGCAGGGCAGGGCAAGGCAAGGCAAGGCAAGGCAAGGCAAGGCAAGGCAAGGCAATAACAGGACAGGACAGGCAAGGCAAGGCAAGGCAAGGCAAGGCAAGCAGGCGGCGGGCGGGCGGGCGGGCGGGCGGGCGGGCAGGCAGGCAGGCAGGCAGCCAGCCAGCCAGCCAGCCAGCCAGCCAGCCAGCCAGCCAGCCAGCCAGCCAGCCAGCCAGCCAGCCAGGCAGGCAGGCAGGCAGGCAGGCAGGCAGGCAGGCAGGCAGCCAGCCAGCCAGCCAGCCAGCCAGCCAGCCAGCCAGCCACTCCCACTTTGTATTTATATGCATTCAATTTATATTCAAACATTATATATGTTAAGGGCCTAGTTTTAGTGTTTATTTTAAAAATGACAAACATCGAGTCGTTTTACCAGTCCTTTAGCGTTAACGGTGATGCATTTTAAAACTGAACAGAAATCACCTTTTCTGGATATATCAAATATCGAATCCGCTTAATGTGCCTACAATTCAATCATTCAAAAAATACATAATTTACATCATGCCTTTTCATAGAACAGACAATAAGATTTGAGACAATAAGAACTTTACTTTTATAACTAAAGTTGCACAATTATACCAACTCTATGGTGGCTGGGTGGTAAGGTGTGTGGCTGGTATTTTGGAAGTCGCGAGTTCAAACGACCCAATGGGAATAATACTTTTTTTTTTTTGCCATACAATCTTCCTAATACTATTATGTAGGTTTGTGTGTGTGTTTTTTTATTCATTCTTTGGTTTTATAGATGACATACATATTGACTCCTTTTACCGGTCCTTAATTAGGCTCTGGGGAAGCAATGGTGGTGGTGGTGGTGGTGGTGC
>NW_027189143.1:2791760-2838993 GCF_040958095.1 Procambarus clarkii
GCTGCTGCTCAAACATATTCTGGTTCACAAGTATTATAATATATTATATTATATTATATTATATATATATATATATATATATATATATATATATATATATATATATATATATATATATATATATATATATATATATATATATTCATGAAACACATTAAAACCTTGATCATTTATTCATTCATTACGTCTAGTGAAGAATTGCTTTTGTTCATTTGTATGATTAAAAATTAATATAATATGAATTCCTCGCTTAAAGTAAAATATAAAATATATATTGGATTTATATGATTGGTTAATATTCCAAGTGATGCTGAATATCCCCTATAATTTTGTTTTGTTTGTTTGTTATGTACACATTCCAAATGAAATCAATATAAATGTTATTATTAATGTTTGAAAGTTGATTGTCTACTTGAATCTCTCTATTAAAGTGTGTGTGGCTCCGGATGGAGCCTGGTTATGGTATTTGTCGTGGTGGGTGGCAGAAGTGCTTACTTCTTCTCTGTCTTCTTTGGCAAAAGAACTGCCTGAATGTTTGGAAGAACACCTCCCTGTGCAATGGTTACGCCAGACAGAAGTTTGTTGAGTTCTTCGTCGTTGCGGATGGCCAACTGCAAGTGACGTGGGATGATACGGGTCTTCTTGTTGTCACGTGCGGCATTACCGGCGAGCTCCAGAACTTCGGCAGCGAGGTATTCCATGACGGCTGCCAGGTAGACAGGAGCGCCAGCACCGACGCGTTCGGCGTAGTTGCCCTTACGCAGCAGACGGTGAATTCTGCCCACGGGGAACTGAAGTCCGGCCCTGCTGGAGCGAGACTTTGACTTGCCCTTCACTTTGCCTCCCTTGCCGCGTCCTGACATTGCTGCTGCTGTGTGGGTTTGTGGTGTTTTATGCCGCCCCGCAGATCGAGCTTCGTGTTATATACCCCGCTCAGGATCAAGGGAGCCCGCCACTGACCAATCAGCGCGCTCCGCCACGCGACCCGCTCTGAGCTGAGTCGCGAGCGGGATATAAAAGGAAAGCTCGCCTCGCGCAAAAGTTCATTATTGTATCGCAACGCCAGCCAGCACGAGCATCATCATGCCACCCAAGGCATCTGGAAAGGCTGCCAAGAAGGCCGGAAAGGCCAGAAGGCCATTGCCAAGGGCGATAAGAAAAAGAAGCGCAGGAGGAAGGAGAGCTACAGCATCTACATCTACAAAGTGCTGAAGCAGGTCCACCCCGACACTGGTATCTCTTCCAAAGCCATGTCGATCATGAACTCGTTCGTGAACGACATCTTCGAGCGCATCGCCGCCGAGGCTTCTCGCCTGGCCCACTACAACAAGCGTTCCACCATTACCAGTCGGGAGATCCAGACGGCTGTAAGGCTCCTGTTGCCCGGAGAACTGGCCAAGCACGCCGTCTCTGAGGGCACTAAGGCCGTCACCAAGTACACCTCCTCCAAGTAAACGGCTTACTTACTGCCCTGTGGTGGTGGCTTGGCCTCAAACCAACAAACTCGGCTCCATTGGAGCCACACTTTAATTTCTAAAGAGATTGTGAGTGTTAGACACCAATACATTATAACAAAAACCTCTGTCACTGAAAGCAAATAGCTATAAAATGAGAATATTTATGAAACTGTCTGTGTGTGTTTCTCTCTCTCAGTCTCTGTCTGTCTGTCTGTCTGTCTGTCTCTGTCTTGTCTGTCTCTGTCTTGTCTGTCTGTCTGTCTGTCTGTGTCTCTCTCTCTCTCTCTCTCTCTCTCTCTCTCTCTCTCTCTCTCTCTCTCTCTCTCTCTCTCTCTCTCTCTCTCTCTCTCTCTCTCTCTCTCTCTCAACACATATAAGCACTCGGTATCTTTTTTTTTTCTAGAGATTAGAGATTCATTGTTATGTTCCACATTAGGATTACTATGCAGGCACCCTCTTAGGTTTGAAAATGTCAAGAAAACGGTTAATTTAAAATGTCATCTCCTAACTTAACAGATTAAGCCAGAGGACCGAAAACAGAATAAAACAGGACTGGACAGTATGTCACTTATACAAGCTGCTTTTATTTCTAGTACAGTATGACAATTTTTATTTTGGGGGGGGGGGGGGGGGTGGGTGATCCTTGACAGTGCATAAGAGCGAAAAGCGACGGCGTTTTGTTTGTAAGAGAACAGGTTGTACTACAAATGACTTGATTTATTGATATCACGTGTATGTATGACACCTAAATTAGTGTATTTGTTTATTTATTTATTTATTTATTATATGTGTAGATGAAGGTTAATTCATATGACTGATGCTAGGAATGTCTGAAATCTCCTTAGAAGGATATTTTGGCCCTGAGAAGGGCCGAGTTTGGTGTATACTAGGGTGGTCGATTTAGCTTATGCACGCTCTCCACGGATACGGCGAGCAAGCTGAATGTCCTTTGGCATGATGGTGACACGCTTGGCGTGGATGGCACAGAGGTTAGTGTCCTCGAAGAGACCGACCAGGTAAGCCTCGGATGCCTCCTGTAAAGCCATGACGGCAGACGACTGGAAGCGAAGATCGGTCTTGAAGTCCTGGGCAATCTCGCGCACCAGACGCTGGAAGGGAAGTTTCCTGATGAGCAACTCGGTGCTCTTCTGGTAACGACGGATCTCACGCAGGGCGACCGTTCCGGGCCTGTAACGGTGAGGCTTCTTCACACCCCCTGTGGCAGGAGCAGACTTGCGTGCTGCCTTGGTGGCCAGCTGCTTACGAGGAGCCTTGCCTCCCGTGGACTTGCGAGCAGTCTGCTTGGTGCGAGCCATGGTGAACAACTGTGGTTTGTGATGGCCGGCGCCGAAAAATTTTTGCTTATATACGCCGTCTCGAGGCGCTTGCTCGAGCGCCATTGGCTGCTCGACTCGCCTACGTCACCCCGTTGCCCCTCCCCTCCTTCCTCTGGCTGCAGCCAACAGGCGGCTCACCTCAATCACTATTATCGCTGATTTTGCTCTATTTTTTGGATTTGTGCAAAAGTCATTTCACAGGGACGTGAAACAGACGAGTAGGCAACTGCAGTTTTGAAAGCGTTGTGAGAAAGCCGTGTCTACTCGACCACAAGCGTAAAGTAAGGGCAGGCAGGAGTTGCAATGCTACTAGTACGTCCGCTTGATGGGATATAGTCGGGAAATCGTGCGGGCATTCGTCAATTCGATTCACACAACTTCAACACCATGACTGGACGCGGCAAGGGAGGCAAGGGACTCGGAAAGGGTGGCGCCAAGCGTCATCGTAAGGTGCTACGTGACAACATCCAGGGCATCACCAAGCCCGCTATTCGTCGCTTAGCTCGTCGTGGCGGCGTGAAGCGTATTTCGGGTCTCATCTACGAAGAGACCCGTGGCGTCCTGAAGGTGTTCCTCGAGAACGTCATCCGTGATGCTGTAACCTACACGGAACACGCCAAGAGGAAGACCGTCACTGCTATGGACGTGGTGTACGCTCTGAAGCGCCAGGGTCGTACCCTCTACGGATTCGGCGGATAAGAGCTTGGCTAATCCATCGATTCCACCCACCACCACCTCAAAACGGGACCTAATTAGGTCCCTATACTTTTTTTACTGAAGGGCTTAATAGACGATAACATAAATTGTTTTGATATCAGCTAGCACATTGGGTCTTATGAAATCTATTTTTTATCCTCGCATGCTTAAAGGGACTCTGATTGGGGAGGGAGGGGGGGGGGGGGAAGGTTTGTTACGTTATATACTAGCAGAGCAGGATCATTGGTGGGGGGGGGGGGGGTGAGGGGGAGAGAGAGAGAGAGAGAGAGAGAGAGAGAGAGAGAGAGATCTTTCCCAACTCTTCCTTTTACATGAGTGAGCTACCCGTTTTATTCATTTTATCCTTCTCAGAGCTGTTTTGATAGTATCCAAATGATGGTAAATGAAAAGGGAGGACACGAATATCTACCCAGAATTCAGGACTGGCAATCGATATGCATGTTTGAGTGCGAATCTTTTTCTCTCTCAACTTAGGTATACGTTTATGTCGTACCTAAAAGCGAGAACCACACTATTGGGACAAGTATGCAAGGCCCAATTTTCCTAACAAGCACAGTTAATTTTGTTATTTTCGAACATTTCTTTCCAAATTGGTTTATCCAATTAACAGTATTATATTAAGATCATGAATTGCTGGGTTAGGTTAGGTTAGGTTAGCTTAGCTTAGGTTAGGTTAGGTTAGGTTAGGTTAGGTTAGGTTAGCTTAGCTTGGGTTAGCTTAGGTTAGGTTAGGTTAGCTTAGCTTGGGTTAGCATAGGTTAGGTTAGGTTTGATTACATTTCTATGTTAGATTTAACTCAAATTCAAAACAATTGCAGTCATTCGGCTTGTTAGTCAACTTGCCTCTAATAGGGGCAATTTGTCTAACAAGACTATTTAGTTTTGTGTGCATATATATATATATATATATATATATATATATATATAATATATATATATATATATATATATATATATATATATATATATATATTATAGCTTCAAGACTCCGAACCAATATAGAAGCATCAAGAGGAAGTGCTTGTGTTATGGGCCAATAGGCCTTCTGCAGTTACTTCCATTCTTATGTTTTTATTCCCATTGGTTCGTGTTTTATCTTGTGTAAATGTCAATCACCTTACCCAAAACTTTGGTACCATATCACCTCACCCATGTGTATATATAATATATATATATATATATATATATATATATATATATATATATATATATATATATATATATATATATATATAATATACAGAGTAAATCTACCCCAAAAGTAATGATTTATTTGTCTACAAAACTAAACTTTTTGGAATCATATGAGGCCCCTCCACTGAGGGGGGAGGCCTGGATGTTTATTGTCATGTGTATTCATGCTGCTTGCATGTCGTCGTTTATTTTGCCTTTGTTTTTCTTGACAGCTTTCTTTGCCTTGGGTGGTTTGGGAGATTTTGAAGCTCTCTTTATTTTGGGCTTTTTGTTCCCAACAACAAGCTGCTGCTGCTGCTGCTTCTTTTTCAAGGCTGTAGGTGGTTTGTTGCTTGTGGCGGCTTTCTTGGGAGTTACCACGGCCTTCTTTGCTGCTGTAGATGGTTTCTTGGTTGTGGTGGCTTTCTTGGGAGTTAGAACGGCCCTCTTCTCTGCTACGGCCAGCTTGAATGATCCACTAGCTCCACTTCCCTTGGTCTGAACAAGAATGCCGTCAGCCACTGCTTTCTTGAGAAATCTTCGGATGTAAATGGCGATCTTGGCAGCCTCGACTTTGTTGTTGGCAACAACGTACTTCTTGATTGCTTGTAGAGACGAGCCCTTACGGTCTTTGAGTGCTGCGACCGCGGCTAGAACCATTTGACTAGTTTTCGGGTGAGCAACCTGGACGCGAGGTTTCCTGGTGGTGGCCACCACAGCAGCAGCAGCCGCAGCCTTCTTGGTAGGCTTTGCTTCTACCATGATGATGATGAGATAACCAAGGTGATGAGAGACGCTCAGACAGTCACGGGGGAATGATGCTGCCGCCGCTTGAGCCGAACCTATTTATGTGCCGGCACGGTACAGAAGCTGCAACCTGGCAACTCGTCCACCAATCACGACGGTTGGTTTTACGGCTCCGAAACCTGGATCCCATATCTTCTCTAAAATAGAAGCATTTGTTCATGTTCTTTGTAAAAGTATCATAAAGCAGGACAGATGAGACAAATATCATAAAAACTGAAGAGCAGATGAGCACACACATGTTTGTATTACAAAAGAAAATCCACAAATTCATTAGAAATTGGCAGGGCAGGCTGAGGAAGTAGGTAGATGTAAAATGTCTGTAAATGGCGAAAGAACATAAACCCAAGACTGAATAAACGATGTTAAATATCCATGCCAAGGAGACAAAAATATGTTAGGATACAATTACCATTAAGACACCACAAGCAGGTCCGTATCCTGCCGCGATGACTTAAAAGAGTTGGTTATTAGCCACAATGTGTAGGCAGTCTCATGCCAACGGCCATACCACGTTGAGAACACCGCTTCTCGTCCGATCAGCGAAGTTAAGCAACGTTGGGTTTGGTTAGTACTTGGATGGGTGACCGCCTGGGAACACCAAATGCTGTTGGCAATAATGTTTTTTGTTTTGTTTTGTTTTGTTTCGTTTGTTTTTGTTTGAATGGCTGGCTCCACGGGAAATTCACGGAGTTGTGTGGAATAAGGCCTGGTAAAATGAATTAATATGTATGTCATGTTTAAAACAAACTCGCTTAATATAGATATTGTGTGAGGCTTTATACAAAAACAAACAACCAAAACAAAACATGTTGTATATATATATAGCTTAATCCGGGTTTGAACTCGCAACTCCAAGAATACGCATCACTTATATACACTTTACCACTGGACCACTGCTGCAGGACACAAGCTTGATGCTGAGGTATCAATTTAATGACGTAAATGCCATTTCCACAAATAAATGATAATTAAAAAGTATTTGTATGTACAAATCTTTTCTGTTTAAAAGGCTACAATATCAGTTACTGATATAATTTGTGTTAATGTTTCTATACCCACAAGAAGGCATATTTTTGCTTATATGTAAAGGGTACGGAGAACGAATCCACAGACCATCATTCCCCTCCCCTTCCCTCCCCCCCCCCCCCCCCCAACTCCCACCTACTACCACCACCACCACCACCAATCACCACCAATCACCACCAATCACCACCAATCACCACCAATCACCACCACCACATCTAACCGAAAACCCCCTAACACATCAACCCTCCCCCCAATCAACAGGCGAAATAATAACCCTCAAATGCCTGCCTGCCTGCCTGCCTGCAAGCCAATACTAACGGTCTTCTCAGAAAGAAAATCTCTTTGTATCTGTATTACTTGATGAAATGTATGATTCTAATAATGAAAATAAATTTTGATGTCGGTTGTATGAGCATAATGACCAATATGCACATGATATGAATGAATTAAATAGTGTAGTTTTAAGTAATTAGGTTGTAGACACATTAAGCGGATATGATATTTGACGCGTCCAGAACTGGTGATTTTTGGTTTAGTTTTAAATGCACCACCACCACCACCACCATTGCTTCCCCAGAGCCTAATTAAGGACCGGTAAAAGGAGTCAATATGTATGTCATCTATAAAACCAAAGAATGAATAAAAAAACACACACACAAACCTACATAATAGTATTAGGAAGATTGTATGGCAAAAAAAAAAAGTATTATTCCCATTGGGTCGTTTGAACTCGCGACTTCCAAAATACCAGCCACACACCTTACCACCCAGCCACCATAGAGTTGGTATAATTGTGCAACTTTAGTTATAAAAGTAAAGTTCTTATTGTCTCAAATCTTATTGTCTGTTCTATGAAAAGGCATGATGTAAATTATGTATTTTTTGAATGATTGAATTGTAGGCACATTAAGCGGATTCGATATTTGATATATCCAGAAAAGGTGATTTCTGTTCAGTTTTAAAATGCATCACCGTTAACGCTAAAGGACTGGTAAAACGACTCGATGTTTGTCATTTTTAAAATAAACACTAAAACTAGGCCCTTAACATATATAATGTTTGAATATAAATTGAATGCATATAAATACAAAGTGGGAGTGGCTGGCTGGCTGGCTGGCTGGCTGGCTGGCTGGCTGGCTGGCTGCTGCCTGCCTGCCTGCCTGCCTGCCTGCCTGCCTGCCTGGCTGGCTGGCTGGCTGGCTGGCTGGCTGGCTGGCTGGCTGGCTGGCTGGCTGGCTGGCTGGCTGGCTGGCTGGCTGCCTGCCTGCCTGCCTGCCCGCCCGCCCGCCCGCCCGCCCGCCTGCTGCCTTGCCTTGCCTTGCCTTGCCTTGCCTGTCCTGTCCTGTTATTGCCTTGCCTTGCCCTTGCCTTGCCTTGCCTTGCCTTGCCCTGCCCTGCCCTGCCTTGGCTGCAGCTGGCTGGCTGGCCGTAAATCAACTCTTAACAACACCATACCACACCACACCATCACTCATCACCCATCACCCACCACCGGCCCCAGTCTCCCAGCCTCTCTTATATACCCGAGCAGGCCCTTTAAATTATTTGAATTGTTGCACTTCGGCCAATGGCAGGCACGATCGCTGCTGCTCAAACATATTCTGGTTCACAAGTATTATAATATATTATATTATATTATATATATATATATATATATATATATATATATATATATATAATATATATATATATATATATATATATATATATATATATATATTCATGAAACACATTAAAACCTTGATCATTTATTCATTCATTACGTCTAGTGAAGAATTGCTTTTGTTCATTTGTATGATTAAAAATTAATATAATATGAATTCCTCGCTTAAAGTAAAATATAAAATATATATTGGATTTATATGATTGGTTAATATTCCAAGTGATGCTGAATATCCCCTATAATTTTGTTTTGTTTGTTTGTTATGTACACATTCCAAATGAAATCAATATAAATGTTATTATTAATGTTTGAAAGTTGATTGTCTACTTGAATCTCTCTATTAAAGTGTGTGTGGCTCCGGATGGAGCCTGGTTATGGTATTTGTCGTGGTGGGTGGCAGAAGTGCTTACTTCTTCTCTGTCTTCTTTGGCAAAAGAACTGCCTGAATGTTTGGAAGAACACCTCCCTGTGCAATGGTTACGCCAGACAGAAGTTTGTTGAGTTCTTCGTCGTTGCGGATGGCCAACTGCAAGTGACGTGGGATGATACGGGTCTTCTTGTTGTCACGTGCGGCATTACCGGCGAGCTCCAGAACTTCGGCAGCGAGGTATTCCATGACGGCTGCCAGGTAGACAGGAGCGCCAGCACCGACGCGTTCGGCGTAGTTGCCCTTACGCAGCAGACGGTGAATTCTGCCCACGGGGAACTGAAGTCCGGCCCTGCTGGAGCGAGACTTTGACTTGCCCTTCACTTTGCCTCCCTTGCCGCGTCCTGACATTGCTGCTGCTGTTGTGGGTTTGTGGTGTTTTATGCCGCCCCGCAGATCGAGCTTCGTGTTATATACCCCGCTCAGGATCAAGGGAGCCCGCCACTGACCAATCAGCGCGCTCCGCCACGCGACCCGCTCTGAGCTGAGTCGCGAGCGGGATATAAAAGGAAAGCTCGCCTCGCGCAAAAGTTCATTATTGTATCGCAACGCCAGCCAGCACGAGCATCATCATGCCACCCAAGGCATCTGGAAAGGCTGCCAAGAAGGCCGGAAAGGCCCAGAAGGCCATTGCCAAGGGCGATAAGAAAAAGAAGCGCAGGAGGAAGGAGAGCTACAGCATCTACATCTACAAAGTGCTGAAGCAGGTCCACCCCGACACTGGTATCTCTTCCAAAGCCATGTCGATCATGAACTCGTTCGTGAACGACATCTTCGAGCGCATCGCCGCCGAGGCTTCTCGCCTGGCCCACTACAACAAGCGTTCCACCATTACCAGTCGGGAGATCCAGACGGCTGTAAGGCTCCTGTTGCCCGGAGAACTGGCCAAGCACGCCGTCTCTGAGGGCACTAAGGCCGTCACCAAGTACACCTCCTCCAAGTAAACGGCTTACTTACTGCCCTGTGGTGGTGGCTTGGCCTCAAACCAACAAACTCGGCTCCATTGGAGCCACACTTTAATTTCTAAAGAGATTGTGAGTGTTAGACACCAATACTATTATAACAAAAACCTCTGTCACTGAAAGCAAATAGCTATAAAATGAGAATATTTATGAAACTGTCTGTGTGTGTTTCTCTCTCTCAGTCTCTGTCTGTCTGTCTGTCTGTCTCTGTCTTGTCTGTCTCTGTCTTGTCTGTCTGTCTGTCTGTCTGTGTCTCTCTCTCTCTCTCTCTCTCTCTCTCTCTCTCTCTCTCTCTCTCCTTCTCTCTCTCTCTCTCTCTCTCTCTCTCTCTCTCTCTCTCTCTCAACACATATAAGCACTCGGTATCTTTTTTTTTTTCTAGAGATTAGAGATTCATTGTTATGTTCCACATTAGGATTACTATGCAGGCCACCCTCTTAGGTTTGAAAATGTCAAGAAAACGGTTAATTTAAAATGTCATCTCCTAACTTAACAGATTAAGCCAGAGGACCGAAAACAGAATAAAACAGGACTGGACAGTATGTCACTTATACAAGCTGCTTTTATTTCTAGTACAGTATGACAATTTTTATTTTGGGGGGGGGGGGGGGGGGTGGGTGATCCTTGACAGTGCATAAGAGCGAAAAGCGACGGCGTTTTGTTTGTAAGAGAACAGGTTGTACTACAAATGACTTGATTTATTGATATCACGTGTATGTATGACACCTAAATTAGTGTATTTGTTTATTTATTTATTTATTTATTATATGTGTAGATGAAGGTTAATTCATATGACTGATGCTAGGAATGTCTGAAATCTCCTTAGAAGGATATTTTGGCCCTGAGAAGGGCCGAGTTTGGTGTATACTAGGGTGGTCGATTTAGCTTATGCACGCTCTCCACGGATACGGCGAGCAAGCTGAATGTCCTTTGGCATGATGGTGACACGCTTGGCGTGGATGGCACAGAGGTTAGTGTCCTCGAAGAGACCGACCAGGTAAGCCTCGGATGCCTCCTGTAAAGCCATGACGGCAGACGACTGGAAGCGAAGATCGGTCTTGAAGTCCTGGGCAATCTCGCGCACCAGACGCTGGAAGGGAAGTTTCCTGATGAGCAACTCGGTGCTCTTCTGGTAACGACGGATCTCACGCAGGGCGACCGTTCCGGGCCTGTAACGGTGAGGCTTCTTCACACCCCTGTGGCAGGAGCAGACTTGCGTGCTGCCTTGGTGGCCAGCTGCTTACGAGGAGCCTTGCCTCCCGTGGACTTGCGAGCAGTCTGCTTGGTGCGAGCCATGGTGAACAACTGTGGTTTGTGATGGCCGGCGCCGAAAAATTTTTGCTTATATACGCCGTCTCGAGGCGCTTGCTCGAGCGCCATTGGCTGCTCGACTCGCCTACGTCACCCCGTTGCCCCTCCCCTCCTTCCTCTGGCTGCAGCCAACAGGCGGCTCACCTCAATCACTATTATCGCTGATTTTGCTCTATTTTTGGATTTGTGCAAAAGTCATTTCACAGGGACGTGAAACAGACGAGTAGGCAACTGCAGTTTTGAAAGCGTTGTGAGAAAGCCGTGTCTACTCGACCACAAGCGTAAAGTAAGGGCAGGCAGGAGTTGCAATGCTACTAGTACGTCCGCTTGATGGGATATAGTCGGGAAATCGTGCGGGCATTCGTCAATTCGATTCACACAACTTCAACACCATGACTGGACGCGGCAAGGGAGGCAAGGGACTCGGAAAGGGTGGCGCCAAGCGTCATCGTAAGGTGCTACGTGACAACATCCAGGGCATCACCAAGCCCGCTATTCGTCGCTTAGCTCGTCGTGGCGGCGTGAAGCGTATTTCGGGTCTCATCTACGAAGAGACCCGTGGCGTCCTGAAGGTGTTCCTCGAGAACGTCATCCGTGATGCTGTAACCTACACGGAACACGCCAAGAGGAAGACCGTCACTGCTATGGACGTGGTGTACGCTCTGAAGCGCCAGGGTCGTACCCTCTACGGATTCGGCGGATAAGAGCTTGGCTAATCCATCGATTCCACCCACCACCACCTCAAAACGGGACCTAATTAGGTCCCTATACTTTTTTTACTGAAGGGCTTAATAGACGATAACATAAATTGTTTTGATATCAGCTAGCACATTGGGTCTTATGAAATCTATTTTTTATCCTCGCATGCTTAAAGGGACTCTGATTGGGGAGGGAGGGGGGGGGGGGGGAAGGTTTGTTACGTTATATACTAGCAGAGCAGGATCATTGGTGGGGGGGGGGGGGTGAGGGGGAGAGAGAGAGAGAGAGAGAGAGAGAGAGAGAGAGAGATCTTTCCCAACTCTTCCTTTTTACATGAGTGAGCTACCCGTTTTATTCATTTTATCCTTCTCAGAGCTGTTTTGATAGTATCCAAATGATGGTAAATGAAAAGGGAGGACACGAATATCTACCCAGAATTCAGGACTGGCAATCGATATGCATGTTTGAGTGCGAATCTTTTTCTCTCTCAACTTAGGTATACGTTTATGTCGTACCTAAAAGCGAGAACCACACTATTGGGACAAGTATGCAAGGCCCAATTTTCCTAACAAGCACAGTTAATTTTGTTATTTTCGAACATTTCTTTCCAAATTGGTTTATCCAATTAACAGTATTATATTAAGATCATGAATTGCTGGGTTAGGTTAGGTTAGGTTAGCTTAGCTTAGGTTAGGTTAGGTTAGGTTAGGTTAGGTTAGGTTAGCTTAGCTTGGGTTAGCTTAGGTTAGGTTAGGTTAGCTTAGCTTGGGTTAGCATAGGTTAGGTTAGGTTTGATTACATTTCTATGTTAGATTTAACTCAAATTCAAAACAATTGCAGTCATTCGGCTTGTTAGTCAACTTGCCTCTAATAGGGGCAATTTGTCTAACAAGACTATTTAGTTTTGTGTGCATATATATATATATATATATATATATATATATATATAATATATATATATATATATATATATATATATATATATATATATATATATTATAGCTTCAAGACTCCGAACCAATATAGAAGCATCAAGAGGAAGTGCTTGTGTTATGGGCCAATAGGCCTTCTGCAGTTACTTCCATTCTTATGTTTTTATTCCCATTGGTTCGTGTTTTATCTTGTGTAAATGTCAATCACCTTACCCAAAACTTTGGTACCATATCACCTCACCCATGTGTATATATAATATATATATATATATATATATATATATATATATATATATAATATATATATATATATATATAATATACAGAGTAAATCTACCCCAAAAGTAATGATTTATTTGTCTACAAAACTAAACTCTTTTTGGAATCATATGAGGCCCCTCCACTGAGGGGGGAGGCCTGGATGTTTATTGTCATGTGTATTCATGCTGCTTGCATGTCGTCGTTTATTTTGCCTTTGTTGTTTCTTGACAGCTTTCTTTGCCTTGGGTGGTTTGGGAGATTTTGAAGCTCTCTTTATTTTGGGCTTTTTGTTCCCAACAACAAGCTGCTGCTGCTGCTGCTTCTTTTTCAAGGCTGTAGGTGGTTTGTTGCTTGTGGCGGCTTTCTTGGGAGTTACCACGGCCTTCTTTGCTGCTGTAGATGGTTTCTTGGTTGTGGTGGCTTTCTTGGGAGTTAGAACGGCCCTCTTCTCTGCTACGGCCAGCTTGAATGATCCACTAGCTCCACTTCCCTTGGTCTGAACAAGAATGCCGTCAGCCACTGCTTTCTTGAGAAATCTTCGGATGTAAATGGCGATCTTGGCAGCCTCGACTTTGTTGTTGGCAACAACGTACTTCTTGATTGCTTGTAGAGACGAGCCCTTACGGTCTTTGAGTGCTGCGACCGCGGCTAGAACCATTTGACTAGTTTTCGGGTGAGCAACCTGGACGCGAGGTTTCCTGGTGGTGGCCACCACAGCAGCAGCAGCCGCAGCCTTCTTGGTAGGCTTTGCTTCTACCATGATGATGATGAGATAACCAAGGTGATGAGAGACGCTCAGACAGTCACGGGGGAATGATGCTGCCGCCGCTTGAGCCGAACCTATTTATGTGCCGGCACGGTACAGAAGCTGCAACCTGGCAACTCGTCCACCAATCACGACGGTTGGTTTTACGGCTCCGAAACCTGGATCCCATATCTTCTCTAAAATAGAAGCATTTGTTCATGTTCTTTGTAAAAGTATCATAAAGCAGGACAGATGAGACAAATATCATAAAAACTGAAGAGCAGATGAGCACACACATGTTTGTATTACAAAAGAAAATCCACAAATTCATTAGAAATTGGCAGGGCAGGCTGAGGAAGTAGGTAGATGTAAAATGTCTGTAAATGGCGAAAGAACATAAACCCAAGACTGAATAAACGATGTTAAATATCCATGCCAAGGAGACAAAAATATGTTAGGATACAATTACCATTAAGACACCACAAGCAGGTCCGTATCCTGCCGCGATGACTTAAAAGAGTTGGTTATTAGCCACAATGTGTAGGCAGTCTCATGCCAACGGCCATACCACGTTGAGAACACCGCTTCTCGTCCGATCAGCGAAGTTAAGCAACGTTGGGTTTGGTTAGTACTTGGATGGGTGACCGCCTGGGAACACCAAATGCTGTTGGCAATAATGTTTTTTTTGTTTTGTTTTGTTTCGTTTGTTTTTGTTTGAATGGCTGGCTCCACGGGAAATTCACGGAGTTGTGTGGAATAAGGCCTGGTAAAATGAATTAATATGTATGTCATGTTTAAAACAAACTCGCTTAATATAGATATTGTGTGAGGCTTTATACAAAAACAAACAACCAAAACAAAACATGTTGTATATATATATAGCTTAATCCGGGTTTGAACTCGCAACTCCAAGAATACGCATCACTTATATACACTTTACCACTGGACCACTGCTGCAGGACACAAGCTTGATGCTGAGGTATCAATTTAATGACGTAAATGCCATTTCCACAAATAAATGATAATTAAAAAGTATTTGTATGTACAAATCTTTTCTGTTTAAAAGGCTACAATATCAGTTACTGATATAATTTGTGTTAATGTTTCTATACCCACAAGAAGGCATATTTTTGCTTATATGTAAAGGGTACGGAGAACGAATCCACAGACCATCATTCCCCTCCCTTCCCTCCCCCCCCCCCCCCCCCCCCCCCCCCCCCCCCACCACCTCCCACCTACTACCACCACCACCACCACCAATCACCACCAATCACCACCAATCACCACCAATCACCACCAATCACCACCACCACATCTAACCGAAAACCCCCTAACACATCAACCCTCCCCCCAATCAACAGGCGAAATAATAACCCTCAAATGCCTGCCTGCCTGCCTGCCTGCAAGCCAATACTAACGGTCTTCTCAGAAAGAAAATCTCTTTGTATCTGTATTACTTGATGAAATGTATGATTCTAATAATGAAAATAAATTTTGATGTCGGTTGTATGAGCATAATGACCAATATGCACATGATATGAATGAATTAAATAGTGTAGTTTTAAGTAATTAGGTTGTAGACACATTAAGCGGATATGATATTTGACGCGTCCAGAACTGGTGATTTTTGGTTTAGTTTTAAATGCACCACCACCACCACCACCACCATTGCTTCCCCAGAGCCTAATTAAGGACCGGTAAAAGGAGTCAATATGTATGTCATCTATAAAACCAAAGAATGAATAAAAAAACACACACACAAACCTACATAATAGTATTAGGAAGATTGTATGGCAAAAAAAAAAAAGTATTATTCCCATTGGGTCGTTTGAACTCGCGACTTCCAAAATACCAGCCACACACCTTACCACCCAGCCACCATAGAGTTGGTATAATTGTGCAACTTTAGTTATAAAAGTAAAGTTCTTATTGTCTCAAATCTTATTGTCTGTTCTATGAAAAGGCATGATGTAAATTATGTATTTTTTGAATGATTGAATTGTAGGCACATTAAGCGGATTCGATATTTGATATATCCAGAAAAGGTGATTTCTGTTCAGTTTTAAAATGCATCACCGTTAACGCTAAAGGACTGGTAAAACGACTCGATGTTTGTCATTTTTAAAATAAACACTAAAACTAGGCCCTTAACATATATAATGTTTGAATATAAATTGAATGCATATAAATACAAAGTGGGAGTGGCTGGCTGGCTGGCTGGCTGGCTGGCTGGCTGGCTGGCTGGCTGCCTGCCTGCCTGCCTGCCTGCCTGCCTGCCTGCCTGCCTGGCTGGCTGGCTGGCTGGCTGGCTGGCTGGCTGGCTGGCTGGCTGGCTGGCTGGCTGGCTGGCTGGCTGGCTGGCTGCCTGCCTGCCTGCCTGCCCGCCCGCCCGCCCGCCCGCCCGCCTGCTTGCCTTGCCTTGCCTTGCCTTGCCTTGCCTGTCCTGTCCTGTTATTGCCTTGCCTTGCCTTGCCTTGCCTTGCCTTGCCTTGCCTTGCCCTGCCCTGCCCTGCCTTGGCTGCAGCTGGCTGGCTGGCCGTAAATCAACTCTTAACAACACCATACCACACCACACCATCACTCATCACCCATCACCCACCACCGGCCCCAGTCTCCCAGCCTCTCTTATATACCCGAGCAGGCCCTTTAAATTATTTGAATTGTTGCACTTCGGCCAATGGCAGGCACGATCGCTGCTGCTCAAACATATTCTGGTTCACAAGTATTATAATATATTATATTATATTATATTATATATATATATATATATATATATATATATATATATATATATATATATATATATATATATATATATATATATATATATATATATATTCATGAAACACATTAAAACCTTGATCATTTATTCATTCATTACGTCTAGTGAAGAATTGCTTTTGTTCATTTGTATGATTAAAAATTAATATAATATGAATTCCTCGCTTAAAGTAAAATATAAAATATATATTGGATTTATATGATTGGTTAATATTCCAAGTGATGCTGAATATCCCCTATAATTTTGTTTTGTTTGTTTGTTATGTACACATTCCAAATGAAATCAATATAAATGTTATTATTAATGTTTGAAAGTTGATTGTCTACTTGAATCTCTCTATTAAAGTGTGTGTGGCTCCGGATGGAGCCTGGTTATGGTATTTGTCGTGGTGGGTGGCAGAAGTGCTTACTTCTTCTCTGTCTTCTTTGGCAAAAGAACTGCCTGAATGTTTGGAAGAACACCTCCCTGTGCAATGGTTACGCCAGACAGAAGTTTGTTGAGTTCTTCGTCGTTGCGGATGGCCAACTGCAAGTGACGTGGGATGATACGGGTCTTCTTGTTGTCACGTGCGGCATTACCGGCGAGCTCCAGAACTTCGGCAGCGAGGTATTCCATGACGGCTGCCAGGTAGACAGGAGCGCCAGCACCGACGCGTTCGGCGTAGTTGCCCTTACGCAGCAGACGGTGAATTCTGCCCACGGGGAACTGAAGTCCGGCCCTGCTGGAGCGAGACTTTGACTTGCCCTTCACTTTGCCTCCCTTGCCGCGTCCTGACATTGCTGCTGCTGTTGTGGGTTTGTGGTGTTTTATGCCGCCCCGCAGATCGAGCTTCGTGTTATATACCCCGCTCAGGATCAAGGGAGCCCGCCACTGACCAATCAGCGCGCTCCGCCACGCGACCCGCTCTGAGCTGAGTCGCGAGCGGGATATAAAAGGAAAGCTCGCCTCGCGCAAAAGTTCATTATTGTATCGCAACGCCAGCCAGCACGAGCATCATCATGCCACCCAAGGCATCTGGAAAGGCTGCCAAGAAGGCCGGAAAGGCCCAGAAGGCCATTGCCAAGGGCGATAAGAAAAAGAAGCGCAGGAGGAAGGAGAGCTACAGCATCTACATCTACAAAGTGCTGAAGCAGGTCCACCCCGACACTGGTATCTCTTCCAAAGCCATGTCGATCATGAACTCGTTCGTGAACGACATCTTCGAGCGCATCGCCGCCGAGGCTTCTCGCCTGGCCCACTACAACAAGCGTTCCACCATTACCAGTCGGGAGATCCAGACGGCTGTAAGGCTCCTGTTGCCCGGAGAACTGGCCAAGCACGCCGTCTCTGAGGGCACTAAGGCCGTCACCAAGTACACCTCCTCCAAGTAAACGGCTTACTTACTGCCCTGTGGTGGTGGCTTGGCCTCAAACCAACAAACTCGGCTCCATTGGAGCCACACTTTAATTTCTAAAGAGATTGTGAGTGTTAGACACCAATACTATTATAACAAAAACCTCTGTCACTGAAAGCAAATAGCTATAAAATGAGAATATTTATGAAACTGTCTGTGTGTGTTTCTCTCTCTCAGTCTCTGTCTGTCTGTCTGTCTGTCTGTCTCTGTCTTGTCTGTCTCTGTCTTGTCTGTCTGTCTGTCTGTGTCTCTCTCTCTCTCTCTCTCTCTCTCTCTCTCTCTCTCTCTCTCTTCTCTCTCTCTCTCTCTCTCTCTCTCTCTCTCTCTCTCTCTCTCTCTCTCAACACATATAAGCACTCGGTATCTTTTTTTTTTCTAGAGATTAGAGATTCATTGTTATGTTCCACATTAGGATTACTATGCAGGCCACCCTCTTAGGTTTGAAAATGTCAAGAAAACGGTTAATTTAAAATGTCATCTCCTAACTTAACAGATTAAGCCAGAGGACCGAAAACAGAATAAAACAGGACTGGACAGTATGTCACTTATACAAGCTGCTTTTATTTCTAGTACAGTATGACAATTTTTATTTTGGGGGGGGGGGGGGGGGGGTGGGTGATCCTTGACAGTGCATAAGAGCGAAAAGCGACGGCGTTTTGTTTGTAAGAGAACAGGTTGTACTACAAATGACTTGATTTATTGATATCACGTGTATGTATGACACCTAAATTAGTGTATTTGTTTATTTATTTATTTATTTATTATATGTGTAGATGAAGGTTAATTCATATGACTGATGCTAGGAATGTCTGAAATCTCCTTAGAAGGATATTTTGGCCCTGAGAAGGGCCGAGTTTGGTGTATACTAGGGTGGTCGATTTAGCTTATGCACGCTCTCCACGGATACGGCGAGCAAGCTGAATGTCCTTTGGCATGATGGTGACACGCTTGGCGTGGATGGCACAGAGGTTAGTGTCCTCGAAGAGACCGACCAGGTAAGCCTCGGATGCCTCCTGTAAAGCCATGACGGCAGACGACTGGAAGCGAAGATCGGTCTTGAAGTCCTGGGCAATCTCGCGCACCAGACGCTGGAAGGGAAGTTTCCTGATGAGCAACTCGGTGCTCTTCTGGTAACGACGGATCTCACGCAGGGCGACCGTTCCGGGCCTGTAACGGTGAGGCTTCTTCACACCCCCTGTGGCAGGAGCAGACTTGCGTGCTGCCTTGGTGGCCAGCTGCTTACGAGGAGCCTTGCCTCCCGTGGACTTGCGAGCAGTCTGCTTGGTGCGAGCCATGGTGAACAACTGTGGTTTGTGATGGCCGGCGCCGAAAAATTTTTGCTTATATACGCCGTCTCGAGGCGCTTGCTCGAGCGCCATTGGCTGCTCGACTCGCCTACGTCACCCCGTTGCCCCTCCCCTCCTTCCTCTGGCTGCAGCCAACAGGCGGCTCACCTCAATCACTATTATCGCTGATTTTGCTCTATTTTTTGGATTTGTGCAAAAGTCATTTCACAGGGACGTGAAACAGACGAGTAGGCAACTGCAGTTTTGAAAGCGTTGTGAGAAAGCCGTGTCTACTCGACCACAAGCGTAAAGTAAGGGCAGGCAGGAGTTGCAATGCTACTAGTACGTCCGCTTGATGGGATATAGTCGGGAAATCGTGCGGGCATTCGTCAATTCGATTCACACAACTTCAACACCATGACTGGACGCGGCAAGGGAGGCAAGGGACTCGGAAAGGGTGGCGCCAAGCGTCATCGTAAGGTGCTACGTGACAACATCCAGGGCATCACCAAGCCCGCTATTCGTCGCTTAGCTCGTCGTGGCGGCGTGAAGCGTATTTCGGGTCTCATCTACGAAGAGACCCGTGGCGTCCTGAAGGTGTTCCTCGAGAACGTCATCCGTGATGCTGTAACCTACACGGAACACGCCAAGAGGAAGACCGTCACTGCTATGGACGTGGTGTACGCTCTGAAGCGCCAGGGTCGTACCCTCTACGGATTCGGCGGATAAGAGCTTGGCTAATCCATCGATTCCACCACCACCACCTCAAAACGGGACCTAATTAGGTCCCTATACTTTTTTTACTGAAGGGCTTAATAGACGATAACATAAATTGTTTTGATATCAGCTAGCACATTGGGTCTTATGAAATCTATTTTTTATCCTCGCATGCTTAAAGGGACTCTGATTGGGGAGGGAGGGGGGGGGGGGGGGAAGGTTTGTTACGTTATATACTAGCAGAGCAGGATCATTGGTGGGGGGGGGGGGGGTGAGGGGGAGAGAGAGAGAGAGAGAGAGAGAGAGAGAGAGAGAGATCTTTCCCAACTCTTCCTTTTTACATGAGTGAGCTACCCGTTTTATTCATTTTATCCTTCTCAGAGCTGTTTTGATAGTATCCAAATGATGGTAAATGAAAAGGGAGGACACGAATATCTACCCAGAATTCAGGACTGGCAATCGATATGCATGTTTGAGTGCGAATCTTTTTCTCTCTCAACTTAGGTATACGTTTATGTCGTACCTAAAAGCGAGAACCACACTATTGGGACAAGTATGCAAGGCCCAATTTTCCTAACAAGCACAGTTAATTTTGTTATTTTCGAACATTTCTTTCCAAATTGGTTTATCCAATTAACAGTATTATATTAAGATCATGAATTGCTGGGTTAGGTTAGGTTAGGTTAGCTTAGCTTAGGTTAGGTTAGGTTAGGTTAGGTTAGCTTAGCTTGGGTTAGCTTAGGTTAGGTTAGGTTAGCTTAGCTTGGGTTAGCATAGGTTAGGTTAGGTTTGATTACATTTCTATGTTAGATTTAACTCAAATTCAAAACAATTGCAGTCATTCGGCTTGTTAGTCAACTTGCCTCTAATAGGGGCAATTTGTCTAACAAGACTATTTAGTTTTGTGTGCATATATATATATATATATATATATATATATAATATATATATATATATATATATATATATATATATATATATATATATATATATATATATTATAGCTTCAAGACTCCGAACCAATATAGAAGCATCAAGAGGAAGTGCTTGTGTTATGGGCCAATAGGCCTTCTGCAGTTACTTCCATTCTTATGTTTTTATTCCCATTGGTTCGTGTTTTATCTTGTGTAAATGTCAATCACCTTACCCAAAACTTTGGTACCATATCACCTCACCCATGTGTATATATAATATATATATATATATATATATATATATATATATATATATATATATATATATATATATATATATATATAATATACAGAGTAAATCTACCCCAAAAGTAATGATTTATTTGTCTACAAAACTAAACTCTTTTTGGAATCATATGAGGCCCCTCCACTGAGGGGGGAGGCCTGGATGTTTATTGTCATGTGTATTCATGCTGCTTGCATGTCGTCGTTTATTTTGCCTTTGTTGTTTTCTTGACAGCTTTCTTTGCCTTGGGTGGTTTGGGAGATTTTGAAGCTCTCTTTATTTTGGGCTTTTTGTTCCCAACAACAAGCTGCTGCTGCTGCTGCTTCTTTTTCAAGGCTGTAGGTGGTTTGTTGCTTGTGGCGGCTTTCTTGGGAGTTACCACGGCCTTCTTTGCTGCTGTAGATGGTTTCTTGGTTGTGGTGGCTTTCTTGGGAGTTAGAACGGCCCTCTTCTCTGCTACGGCCAGCTTGAATGATCCACTAGCTCCACTTCCCTTGGTCTGAACAAGAATGCCGTCAGCCACTGCTTTCTTGAGAAATCTTCGGATGTAAATGGCGATCTTGGCAGCCTCGACTTTGTTGTTGGCAACAACGTACTTCTTGATTGCTTGTAGAGACGAGCCCTTACGGTCTTTGAGTGCTGCGACCGCGGCTAGAACCATTTGACTAGTTTTCGGGTGAGCAACCTGGACGCGAGGTTTCCTGGTGGTGGCCACCACAGCAGCAGCAGCCGCAGCCTTCTTGGTAGGCTTTGCTTCTACCATGATGATGATGAGATAACCAAGGTGATGAGAGACGCTCAGACAGTCACGGGGGAATGATGCTGCCGCCGCTTGAGCCGAACCTATTTATGTGCCGGCACGGTACAGAAGCTGCAACCTGGCAACTCGTCCACCAATCACGACGGTTGGTTTTACGGCTCCGAAACCTGGATCCCATATCTTCTCTAAAATAGAAGCATTTGTTCATGTTCTTTGTAAAAGTATCATAAAGCAGGACAGATGAGACAAATATCATAAAAACTGAAGAGCAGATGAGCACACACATGTTTGTATTACAAAAGAAAATCCACAAATTCATTAGAAATTGGCAGGGCAGGCTGAGGAAGTAGGTAGATGTAAAATGTCTGTAAATGGCGAAAGAACATAAACCCAAGACTGAATAAACGATGTTAAATATCCATGCCAAGGAGACAAAAATATGTTAGGATACAATTACCATTAAGACACCACAAGCAGGTCCGTATCCTGCCGCGATGACTTAAAAGAGTTGGTTATTAGCCACAATGTGTAGGCAGTCTCATGCCAACGGCCATACCACGTTGAGAACACCGCTTCTCGTCCGATCAGCGAAGTTAAGCAACGTTGGGTTTGGTTAGTACTTGGATGGGTGACCGCCTGGGAACACCAAATGCTGTTGGCAATAATGTTTTTTGTTTTGTTTTGTTTTGTTTCGTTTGTTTTTGTTTGAATGGCTGGCTCCACGGGAAATTCACGGAGTTGTGTGGAATAAGGCCTGGTAAAATGAATTAATATGTATGTCATGTTTAAAACAAACTCGCTTAATATAGATATTGTGTGAGGCTTTATACAAAAACAAACAACCAAAACAAAACATGTTGTATATATATATAGCTTAATCCGGGTTTGAACTCGCAACTCCAAGAATACGCATCACTTATATACACTTTACCACTGGACCACTGCTGCAGGACACAAGCTTGATGCTGAGGTATCAATTTAATGACGTAAATGCCATTTCCACAAATAAATGATAATTAAAAAGTATTTGTATGTACAAATCTTTTCTGTTTAAAAGGCTACAATATCAGTTACTGATATAATTTGTGTTAATGTTTCTATACCCACAAGAAGGCATATTTTTGCTTATATGTAAAGGGTACGGAGAACGAATCCACAGACCATCATTCCCCTCCCCTTCCCTCCCCCCCCCCCCCCCCAACTCCCACCTACTACCACCACCACCACCACCACCAATCACCACCAATCACCACCAATCACCACCAATCACCACCAATCACCACCACCACATCTAACCGAAAACCCCCTAACACATCAACCCTCCCCCCAATCAACAGGCGAAATAATAACCCTCAAATGCCTGCCTGCCTGCCTGCCTGCAAGCCAATACTAACGGTCTTCTCAGAAAGAAAATCTCTTTGTATCTGTATTACTTGATGAAATGTATGATTCTAATAATGAAAATAAATTTTGATGTCGGTTGTATGAGCATAATGACCAATATGCACATGATATGAATGAATTAAATAGTGTAGTTTTAAGTAATTAGGTTGTAGACACATTAAGCGGATATGATATTTGACGCGTCCAGAACTGGTGATTTTTGGTTTAGTTTTAAATGCACCACCACCACCACCACCACCATTGCTTCCCCAGAGCCTAATTAAGGACCGGTAAAAGGAGTCAATATGTATGTCATCTATAAAACCAAAGAATGAATAAAAAAACACACACACAAACCTACATAATAGTATTAGGAAGATTGTATGGCAAAAAAAAAAAAGTATTATTCCCATTGGGTCGTTTGAACTCGCGACTTCCAAAATACCAGCCACACACCTTACCACCCAGCCACCATAGAGTTGGTATAATTGTGCAACTTTAGTTATAAAAGTAAAGTTCTTATTGTCTCAAATCTTATTGTCTGTTCTATGAAAAGGCATGATGTAAATTATGTATTTTTTGAATGATTGAATTGTAGGCACATTAAGCGGATTCGATATTTGATATATCCAGAAAAGGTGATTTCTGTTCAGTTTTAAAATGCATCACCGTTAACGCTAAAGGACTGGTAAAACGACTCGATGTTTGTCATTTTTAAAATAAACACTAAAACTAGGCCCTTAACATATATAATGTTTGAATATAAATTGAATGCATATAAATACAAAGTGGGAGTGGCTGGCTGGCTGGCTGGCTGGCTGGCTGGCTGGCTGGCTGGCTGCCTGCCTGCCTGCCTGCCTGCCTGCCTGCCTGCCTGCCTGCCTGGCTGGCTGGCTGGCTGGCTGGCTGGCTGGCTGGCTGGCTGGCTGGCTGGCTGGCTGGCTGGCTGGCTGGGCTGGCTGCCTGCCTGCCTGCCTGCCCGCCCGCCCGCCCGCCCGCCCGCCCGCCTGCTTGCCTTGCCTTGCCTTGCCTTGCCTTGCCTGTCCTGTCCTGTTATTGCCTTGCCTTGCCTTGCCTTGCCTTGCCTTGCCTTGCCTTGCCTTGCCCTGCCCTGCCCTGCCTTGGCTGCAGCTGGCTGGCTGGCCGTAAATCAACTCTTAACAACACCATACCACACCACACCATCACTCATCACCCATCACCCACCACCGGCCCCAGTCTCCCAGCCTCTCTTATATACCCGAGCAGGCCCTTTAAATTATTTGAATTGTTGCACTTCGGCCAATGGCAGGCACGATCGCTGCTGCTCAAACATATTCTGGTTCACAAGTATTATAATATATTATATATTATTATATATATATATATATATATATATATATATATAATATATATATATAATATTATATATATATATATATATATATATATATATATATATTCATGAAACACATTAAAACCTTGATCATTTATTCATTCATTACGTCTAGTGAAGAATTGCTTTTGTTCATTTGTATGATTAAAAATTAATATAATATGAATTCCTCGCTTAAAGTAAAATATAAAATATATATTGGATTTATATGATTGGTTAATATTCCAAGTGATGCTGAATATCCCCTATAATTTTGTTTTGTTTGTTTGTTATGTACACATTCCAAATGAAATCAATATAAATGTTATTATTAATGTTTGAAAGTTGATTGTCTACTTGAATCTCTCTATTAAAGTGTGTGTGGCTCCGGATGGAGCCTGGTTATGGTATTTGTCGTGGTGGGTGGCAGAAGTGCTTACTTCTTCTCTGTCTTCTTTGGCAAAAGAACTGCCTGAATGTTTGGAAGAACACCTCCCTGTGCAATGGTTACGCCAGACAGAAGTTTGTTGAGTTCTTCGTCGTTGCGGATGGCCAACTGCAAGTGACGTGGGATGATACGGGTCTTCTTGTTGTCACGTGCGGCATTACCGGCGAGCTCCAGAACTTCGGCAGCGAGGTATTCCATGACGGCTGCCAGGTAGACAGGAGCGCCAGCACCGACGCGTTCGGCGTAGTTGCCCTTACGCAGCAGACGGTGAATTCTGCCCACGGGGAACTGAAGTCCGGCCCTGCTGGAGCGAGACTTTGACTTGCCCTTCACTTTGCCTCCCTTGCCGCGTCCTGACATTGCTGCTGCTGTTGTGGGTTTGTGGTGTTTTATGCCGCCCCGCAGATCGAGCTTCGTGTTATATACCCCGCTCAGGATCAAGGGAGCCCGCCACTGACCAATCAGCGCGCTCCGCCACGCGACCCGCTCTGAGCTGAGTCGCGAGCGGGATATAAAAGGAAAGCTCGCCTCGCGCAAAAGTTCATTGTATCGCAACGCCAGCCAGCACGAGCATCATCATGCCACCCAAGGCATCTGGAAAGGCTGCCAAGAAGGCCGGAAAGGCCCAGAAGGCCATTGCCAAGGGCGATAAGAAAAAGAAGCGCAGGAGGAAGGAGAGCTACAGCATCTACATCTACAAAGTGCTGAAGCAGGTCCACCCCGACACTGGTATCTCTTCCAAAGCCATGTCGATCATGAACTCGTTCGTGAACGACATCTTCGAGCGCATCGCCGCCGAGGCTTCTCGCCTGGCCCACTACAACAAGCGTTCCACCATTACCAGTCGGGAGATCCAGACGGCTGTAAGGCTCCTGTTGCCCGGAGAACTGGCCAAGCACGCCGTCTCTGAGGGCACTAAGGCCGTCACCAAGTACACCTCCTCCAAGTAAACGGCTTACTTACTGCCCTGTGGTGGTGGCTTGGCCTCAAACCAACAAACTCGGCTCCATTGGAGCCACACTTTAATTTCTAAAGAGATTGTGAGTGTTAGACACCAATACTATTATAACAAAAACCTCTGTCACTGAAAGCAAATAGCTATAAAATGAGAATATTTATGAAACTGTCTGTGTGTGTTTCTCTCTCTCAGTCTCTGTCTGTCTGTCTGTCTGTCTGTCTCTGTCTTGTCTGTCTCTGTCTTGTCTGTCTGTCTGTCTGTCTGTGTCTCTCTCTCTCTCTCTCTCTCTCTCTCTCTCTCTCTCTCTCTCTCTCTCTCTCTCTCTCTCTCTCTCTCTCTCTCTCTCTCTCTCTCTCTCTCTCAACACATATAAGCACTCGGTATCTTTTTTTTTTTCTAGAGATTAGAGATTCATTGTTATGTTCCACATTAGGATTACTATGCAGGCCACCCTCTTAGGTTTGAAAATGTCAAGAAAACGGTTAATTTAAAATGTCATCTCCTAACTTAACAGATTAAGCCAGAGGACCGAAAACAGAATAAAACAGGACTGGACAGTATGTCACTTATACAAGCTGCTTTTATTTCTAGTACAGTATGACAATTTTTATTTTGGGGGGGGGGGGGGGGGGGTGGGTGATCCTTGACAGTGCATAAGAGCGAAAAGCGACGGCGTTTTGTTTGTAAGAGAACAGGTTGTACTACAAATGACTTGATTTATTGATATCACGTGTATGTATGACACCTAAATTAGTGTATTTGTTTATTTATTTATTTATTTATTATATGTGTAGATGAAGGTTAATTCATATGACTGATGCTAGGAATGTCTGAAATCTCCTTAGAAGGATATTTTGGCCCTGAGAAGGGCCGAGTTTGGTGTATACTAGGGTGGTCGATTTAGCTTATGCACGCTCTCCACGGATACGGCGAGCAAGCTGAATGTCCTTTGGCATGATGGTGACACGCTTGGCGTGGATGGCACAGAGGTTAGTGTCCTCGAAGAGACCGACCAGGTAAGCCTCGGATGCCTCCTGTAAAGCCATGACGGCAGACGACTGGAAGCGAAGATCGGTCTTGAAGTCCTGGGCAATCTCGCGCACCAGACGCTGGAAGGGAAGTTTCCTGATGAGCAACTCGGTGCTCTTCTGGTAACGACGGATCTCACGCAGGGCGACCGTTCCGGGCCTGTAACGGTGAGGCTTCTTCACACCCCCTGTGGCAGGAGCAGACTTGCGTGCTGCCTTGGTGGCCAGCTGCTTACGAGGAGCCTTGCCTCCCGTGGACTTGCGAGCAGTCTGCTTGGTGCGAGCCATGGTGAACAACTGTGGTTTGTGATGGCCGGCGCCGAAAAATTTTTGCTTATATACGCCGTCTCGAGGCGCTTGCTCGAGCGCCATTGGCTGCTCGACTCGCCTACGTCACCCCGTTGCCCCTCCCCTCCTTCCTCTGGCTGCAGCCAACAGGCGGCTCACCTCAATCACTATTATCGCTGATTTTGCTCTATTTTTGGATTTGTGCAAAAGTCATTTCACAGGGACGTGAAACAGACGAGTAGGCAACTGCAGTTTTGAAAGCGTTGTGAGAAAGCCGTGTCTACTCGACCACAAGCGTAAAGTAAGGGCAGGCAGGAGTTGCAATGCTACTAGTACGTCCGCTTGATGGGATATAGTCGGGAAATCGTGCGGGCATTCGTCAATTCGATTCACACAACTTCAACACCATGACTGGACGCGGCAAGGGAGGCAAGGGACTCGGAAAGGGTGGCGCCAAGCGTCATCGTAAGGTGCTACGTGACAACATCCAGGGCATCACCAAGCCCGCTATTCGTCGCTTAGCTCGTCGTGGCGGCGTGAAGCGTATTTCGGGTCTCATCTACGAAGAGACCCGTGGCGTCCTGAAGGTGTTCCTCGAGAACGTCATCCGTGATGCTGTAACCTACACGGAACACGCCAAGAGGAAGACCGTCACTGCTATGGACGTGGTGTACGCTCTGAAGCGCCAGGGTCGTACCCTCTACGGATTCGGCGGATAAGAGCTTGGCTAATCCATCGATTCCACCCACCACCACCTCAAAACGGGACCTAATTAGGTCCCTATACTTTTTTTACTGAAGGGCTTAATAGACGATAACATAAATTGTTTTGATATCAGCTAGCACATTGGGTCTTATGAAATCTATTTTTTATCCTCGCATGCTTAAAGGGACTCTGATTGGGGAGGGAGGGGGGGGGGGGGGGAAGGTTTGTTACGTTATATACTAGCAGAGCAGGATCATTGGTGGGGGGGGGGGGGGTGAGGGGGAGAGAGAGAGAGAGAGAGAGAGAGAGAGAGAGAGAGAGAGAGATCTTTCCCAACTCTTCCTTTTTACATGAGTGAGCTACCCGTTTTATTCATTTTATCCTTCTCAGAGCTGTTTTGATAGTATCCAAATGATGGTAAATGAAAAGGGAGGACACGAATATCTACCCAGAATTCAGGACTGGCAATCGATATGCATGTTTGAGTGCGAATCTTTTTCTCTCTCAACTTAGGTATACGTTTATGTCGTACCTAAAAGCGAGAACCACACTATTGGGACAAGTATGCAAGGCCCAATTTTCCTAACAAGCACAGTTAATTTTGTTATTTTCGAACATTTCTTTCCAAATTGGTTTATCCAATTAACAGTATTATATTAAGATCATGAATTGCTGGGTTAGGTTAGGTTAGGTTAGCTTAGCTTAGGTTAGGTTAGGTTAGGTTAGGTTAGGTTAGGTTAGCTTAGCTTGGGTTAGCTTAGGTTAGGTTAGGTTAGCTTAGCTTGGGTTAGCATAGGTTAGGTTAGGTTTGATTACATTTCTATGTTAGATTTAACTCAAATTCAAAACAATTGCAGTCATTCGGCTTGTTAGTCAACTTGCCTCTAATAGGGGCAATTTGTCTAACAAGACTATTTAGTTTTGTGTGCATATATATATATATATATATATATATATATATATATATATATATATATATATATATATATATATATATATATATATATATATATATATATATATATATATATATATTATAGCTTCAAGACTCCGAACCAATATAGAAGCATCAAGAGGAAGTGCTTGTGTTATGGGCCAATAGGCCTTCTGCAGTTACTTCCATTCTTATGTTTTTATTCCCATTGGTTCGTGTTTTATCTTGTGTAAATGTCAATCACCTTACCCAAAACTTTGGTACCATATCACCTCACCCATGTGTATATATAAATATATATATATATATATATATATATATATATATATATATATATATAATATATATATATATATATATATATATAATATACAGAGTAAATCTACCCCAAAAGTAATGATTTATTTGTCTACAAAACTAAACTCTTTTTGGAATCATATGAGGCCCCTCCACTGAGGGGGGAGGCCTGGATGTTTATTGTCATGTGTATTCATGCTGCTTGCATGTCGTCGTTTATTTTGCCTTTGTTGTTTTCTTGACAGCTTTCTTTGCCTTGGGTGGTTTGGGAGATTTTGAAGCTCTCTTTATTTTGGGCTTTTTGTTCCCAACAACAAGCTGCTGCTGCTGCTGCTTCTTTTTCAAGGCTGTAGGTGGTTTGTTGCTTGTGGCGGCTTTCTTGGGAGTTACCACGGCCTTCTTTGCTGCTGTAGATGGTTTCTTGGTTGTGGTGGCTTTCTTGGGAGTTAGAACGGCCCTCTTCTCTGCTACGGCCAGCTTGAATGATCCACTAGCTCCACTTCCCTTGGTCTGAACAAGAATGCCGTCAGCCACTGCTTTCTTGAGAAATCTTCGGATGTAAATGGCGATCTTGGCAGCCTCGACTTTGTTGTTGGCAACAACGTACTTCTTGATTGCTTGTAGAGACGAGCCCTTACGGTCTTTGAGTGCTGCGACCGCGGCTAGAACCATTTGACTAGTTTTCGGGTGAGCAACCTGGACGCGAGGTTTCCTGGTGGTGGCCACCACAGCAGCAGCAGCCGCAGCCTTCTTGGTAGGCTTTGCTTCTACCATGATGATGATGAGATAACCAAGGTGATGAGAGACGCTCAGACAGTCACGGGGGAATGATGCTGCCGCCGCTTGAGCCGAACCTATTTATGTGCCGGCACGGTACAGAAGCTGCAACCTGGCAACTCGTCCACCAATCACGACGGTTGGTTTTACGGCTCCGAAACCTGGATCCCATATCTTCTCTAAAATAGAAGCATTTGTTCATGTTCTTTGTAAAAGTATCATAAAGCAGGACAGATGAGACAAATATCATAAAAACTGAAGAGCAGATGAGCACACACATGTTTGTATTACAAAAGAAAATCCACAAATTCATTAGAAATTGGCAGGGCAGGCTGAGGAAGTAGGTAGATGTAAAATGTCTGTAAATGGCGAAAGAACATAAACCCAAGACTGAATAAACGATGTTAAATATCCATGCCAAGGAGACAAAAATATGTTAGGATACAATTACCATTAAGACACCACAAGCAGGTCCGTATCCTGCCGCGATGACTTAAAAGAGTTGGTTATTAGCCACAATGTGTAGGCAGTCTCATGCCAACGGCCATACCACGTTGAGAACACCGCTTCTCGTCCGATCAGCGAAGTTAAGCAACGTTGGGTTTGGTTAGTACTTGGATGGGTGACCGCCTGGGAACACCAAATGCTGTTGGCAATAATGTTTTTTGTTTTGTTTTGTTTTGTTTCGTTTGTTTTTGTTTGAATGGCTGGCTCCACGGGAAATTCACGGAGTTGTGTGGAATAAGGCCTGGTAAAATGAATTAATATGTATGTCATGTTTAAAACAAACTCGCTTAATATAGATATTGTGTGAGGCTTTATACAAAAACAAACAACCAAAACAAAACATGTTGTATATATATATAGCTTAATCCGGGTTTGAACTCGCAACTCCAAGAATACGCATCACTTATATACACTTTACCACTGGACCACTGCTGCAGGACACAAGCTTGATGCTGAGGTATCAATTTAATGACGTAAATGCCATTTCCACAAATAAATGATAATTAAAAAGTATTTGTATGTACAAATCTTTTCTGTTTAAAAGGCTACAATATCAGTTACTGATATAATTTGTGTTAATGTTTCTATACCCACAAGAAGGCATATTTTTGCTTATATGTAAAGGGTACGGAGAACGAATCCACAGACCATCATTCCCCTCCCCTTCCCTCCCCCCCCCCCCCCCCCCCCCCCCCCCCCCCCCCCCCCCCCCCCCCAACTCCCACCTACTACCACCACCACCACCACCACCAATCACCACCAATCACCACCAATCACCACCAATCACCACCAATCACCACCACCACATCTAACCGAAAACCCCCTAACACATCAACCCTCCCCCCAATCAACAGGCGAAATAATAACCCTCAAATGCCTGCCTGCCTGCCTGCCTGCCTGCAAGCCAATACTAACGGTCTTCTCAGAAAGAAAATCTCTTTGTATCTGTATTACTTGATGAAATGTATGATTCTAATAATGAAAATAAATTTTGATGTCGGTTGTATGAGCATAATGACCAATATGCACATGATATGAATGAATTAAATAGTGTAGTTTTAAGTAATTAGGTTGTAGACACATTAAGCGGATATGATATTTGACGCGTCCAGAACTGGTGATTTTTGGTTTAGTTTTAAATGCACCACCACCACCACCACCACCATTGCTTCCCCAGAGCCTAATTAAGGACCGGTAAAAGGAGTCAATATGTATGTCATCTATAAAACCAAAGAATGAATAAAAAAACACACACACAAACCTACATAATAGTATTAGGAAGATTGTATGGCAAAAAAAAAAAAGTATTATTCCCATTGGGTCGTTTGAACTCGCGACTTCCAAAATACCAGCCACACACCTTACCACCCAGCCACCATAGAGTTGGTATAATTGTGCAACTTTAGTTATAAAAGTAAAGTTCTTATTGTCTCAAATCTTATTGTCTGTTCTATGAAAAGGCATGATGTAAATTATGTATTTTTTGAATGATTGAATTGTAGGCACATTAAGCGGATTCGATATTTGATATATCCAGAAAAGGTGATTTCTGTTCAGTTTTAAAATGCATCACCGTTAACGCTAAAGGACTGGTAAAACGACTCGATGTTTGTCATTTTTAAAATAAACACTAAAACTAGGCCCTTAACATATATAATGTTTGAATATAAATTGAATGCATATAAATACAAAGTGGGAGTGGCTGGCTGGCTGGCTGGCTGGCTGGGCTGGCTGGCTGGCTGGCTGGCCTGCCTGCCTGCCTGCCTGCCTGCCTGCCTGCCTGCCTGGCTGCTGGCTGGCTGGCTGGCTGGCTGGCTGGCTGGCTGGCTGGCTGGCTGGCTGGCTGCTGCCTGCCTGCCTGCCCGCCCGCCCGCCCGCCCGCCCGCCCGCCCGCCTGCTTGCCTTGCCTTGCCTTGCCTTGCCTTGCCTGTCCTGTCCTGTTATTGCCTTGCCTTGCCTTGCCTTGCCTTGCCTTGCCTTGCCTTGCCCTGCCCTGCCCTGCCTTGGCTGCAGCTGGCTGGCTGGCCGTAAATCAACTCTTAACAACACCATACCACACCACACCATCACTCATCACCCATCACCCACCACCGGCCCCAGTCTCCCAGCCTCTCTTATATACCCGAGCAGGCCCTTTAAATTATTTGAATTGTTGCACTTCGGCCAATGGCAGGCACGATCGCTGCTGCTCAAACATATTCTGGTTCACAAGTATTATAATATATTATATTATATTATATTATATATATATATATATATATATAATATATATATATATATATATATATATATATATATATATATATATATATATATATATATATATATTCATGAAACACATTAAAACCTTGATCATTTATTCATTCATTACGTCTAGTGAAGAATTGCTTTTGTTCATTTGTATGATTAAAAATTAATATAATATGAATTCCTCGCTTAAAGTAAAATATAAAATATATATTGGATTTATATGATTGGTTAATATTCCAAGTGATGCTGAATATCCCCTATAATTTTGTTTTGTTTGTTTGTTATGTACACATTCCAAATGAAATCAATATAAATGTTATTATTAATGTTTGAAAGTTGATTGTCTACTTGAATCTCTCTATTAAAGTGTGTGTGGCTCCGGATGGAGCCTGGTTATGGTATTTGTCGTGGTGGGTGGCAGAAGTGCTTACTTCTTCTCTGTCTTCTTTGGCAAAAGAACTGCCTGAATGTTTGGAAGAACACCTCCCTGTGCAATGGTTACGCCAGACAGAAGTTTGTTGAGTTCTTCGTCGTTGCGGATGGCCAACTGCAAGTGACGTGGGATGATACGGGTCTTCTTGTTGTCACGTGCGGCATTACCGGCGAGCTCCAGAACTTCGGCAGCGAGGTATTCCATGACGGCTGCCAGGTAGACAGGAGCGCCAGCACCGACGCGTTCGGCGTAGTTGCCCTTACGCAGCAGACGGTGAATTCTGCCCACGGGGAACTGAAGTCCGGCCCTGCTGGAGCGAGACTTTGACTTGCCCTTCACTTTGCCTCCCTTGCCGCGTCCTGACATTGCTGCTGCTGTTGTGGGTTTGTGGTGTTTATGCCGCCCCGCAGATCGAGCTTCGTGTTATATACCCCGCTCAGGATCAAGGGAGCCCGCCACTGACCAATCAGCGCGCTCCGCCACGCGACCCGCTCTGAGCTGAGTCGCGAGCGGGATATAAAAAGGAAAGCTCGCCTCGCGCAAAAGTTCATTATTGTATCGCAACGCCAGCCAGCACGAGCATCATCATGCCACCCAAGGCATCTGGAAAGGCTGCCAAGAAGGCCGGAAAGGCCCAGAAGGCCAATTGCCAAGGGCGATAAGAAAAAGAAGCGCAGGAGGAAGGAAGAGCTACAGCATCTACATCTACAAAGTGCTGAAGCAGGTCCACCCCGACACTGGTATCTCTTCCAAAAGCCATGTCGATCATGAACTCGTTCGTGAACGACATCTTCGAGCGCATCGCCGCCGAGGCTTCTCGCCTGGCCCACTACAACAAGCGTTCCACCATTACCAGTCGGGAGATCCAGAACGGCTGTTAAGGCTCCTGTTGCCCGGGAGAACTGGCCAAGCACGCCGTCTCTGAGGGCACTAAGGCCGTCACCAAGTACACCTCCTCCAAGTAAACGGCTTACTTACTGCCCTGTGGTGGTGGCTTGGCCTCAAACCAACAAACTCGGCTCCATTGGAGCCACACTTTAATTTCTAAAGAGATTGTGAGTGTTGAGCACCAATACTATTATAACAAAAACCTCTGTCACTGGAAAGCAAATAGCTATAAAATGAGAATATTTATGAAACTGTCTGTGTGTGTTTCTCTCTCTCAGTCTCTGTCTGTCTGTCTGTCTGTTCTGTCTCTGTCTTGTCTGTCTCTGTCTTGTCTGTCTGTCTGTCTGTCTGTGTCTCTCTCTCTCTCTCTCTCTCTCTCTCTCTCTCTCTCTCTCTCTCTCTCTCTCTCTCTCTCTCTCTCTCTCTCCTCTCTCTCTCTCTCTCTCTCTCTCAACACATATAAGCACTCGGTATCTTTTTTTTTTTCTAGAGATTAGAGATTCATTGTTATGTTCCACATTAGGATTACTATGCAGGCCACCCTCTAGGTTTGAAAATGTTCAAGAAAACGGTTAATTTAAAATGTCATCTCCTAACTTAACAGATTAAGCCAGAGGACCGAAAACAGAATAAAACAGGACTGGACAGTATGTCACTTATACAAGCTGCTTTTATTTCTAGTACAGTATGACAATTTTTATTTTGGGGGGGGGGGGGGGGGGGGGGGGGGGGGGGGGGGGGTGGTGGATCCTTGACAGTGCATAAGAGCGAAAAAGCGACGGCGTTTTGTTGTAAGAGAACAGGTTGTACTACAAATGACTTGATTTATTGATATCAAGTGTATGTATGACACCTAAATTAGTGTATTTGTTTATTTATTTATTTATTTATTATATGTGTAGATGAGGTTAATTCATATGACTGATGCTAGGAATGTCTGAAATCTCCTTAGAAGGATATTTTGGCCCTGAGAAGGGCCGGAGTTTCGGTGTATACTAGGGTGGTCGATTAGCTTATGCACGCTCTCCACGGATACGGCGAGCAAGCTGAATTGTCCTTTGGTGGCATGATGGTGACCACGCTTGGCGTGGATGGCACAGAGGTTAGTGTCCTCGAAGAGACCGACCAGGTTAAGCCTCGGATGCCTCCTGTAAAGCCATGACGGCAGACGGACTGGAAGCGAAGATCGGTCTTGAAGTACCTGGGCAATCTCGCGCAACCAGACGCTGGAAGGGAAGTTTCCTGATGAGACACTCGGTGCTCTTTCTGGTAACGACGGATCTCACGCAGGGCGACCGTTCCGGGCCTGTAACGGTGAGGCTTCTTCACACCCCCTGTGGCAGGAGCAGACTTGCGTGCTGCCTTGGTGGGCCAGCTGCTTACGAGGAGCCTTGCCGTCCCGTGGACTTGCGAGCAGTCTGCTTGGTGCGAGCCATGGTGAACAACTGTGGTTTGTGATGGCCGGCGCCGAAAAATTTTTGCTTATATACGCCGTCTCGAGGCGCTTGCTCGAGCGCCATTGGCTGCTTCGACTCGCCTACGTCACCCACGTTGCCCCCTCCCCTCCTTCCTCTGGCTGCAGCCAACAGGCGGCTCACCTCAATCACTATTATCGCTGATTTTGCTCTATTTTTTGGATTTGTGCAAAAAGTCATTTCACAGGGACGTGAAACAGACGAGTAGGCAACTGCAGTTTTGAAAGCGTTGTGAGAAAGCCGGTGTCTACTCGACCACAAGCGTAAAGTAAGGGCAGGCAGGAGTTGCAATGCTACTAGTACGGTCCAGCTTGATGGGATATAGTCGGAAATCGTGCGGGCATTCGTCAATTCGATTCACACAACTTCAACACCATGACTGGACGCGGCAGGGGAGCAAGGGACTCGGAAAGGGTGGCGCCAAGCGTCATCGTAAGGTGCTACGTGACAACATCCAGGGCATCACCAAGCCCGCTATTCGTCGCTTAGCTCGTCGTGGCGGCGTGAAGCGTATTTTCGGGTCTCATCTACGAAGAGACCCGTGGCGGTCCTGAAGGTGTTCCTCGAGAACGTCAATCCGTGATGCTGTACCCTACACGGAACACGCCAAGAGGAAGACCGTCACTTGCTATGGACGTGGTTGTACGCTCTGAAGCGCCAGGGTCGTACCCTCTACGGATTCGGCGGATAAGAGCTTGGCTAATCCATCGATTCCACCCACCCACCACCTCAAAACGGGACCTAATTAGGTCCCTATACTTTTTTTACTGAAGGGCTTAATAGACGATAACATAAATTGTTTTGATATCAGCTAGCACATTGGGTCTTATGAAATCTATTTTTTTATCCTCGCATGCTTAAAGGGACTCTGATTTGGGGAGGGGAGGGGGGGGGGGGGGGGGGGAAGGTTTGTTACGTATATACTAGCAGAGCAGGATCATTGGTGTGGGGGGGGGGGGTGGTGAGGGCGAGAGAGAGAGAGACGAGGAGAGAGAAGGGAGATGAGAGAGAGGAGATCTTTCCCAAACTCTTCCTTTTTACATGCGTGAGCTACCCCGGTTTTATTCATTTTATCCTTCTCAGAGCTGTTTTGATAGTATTCCAAATGATGGTACAATGAAAAGGATGAGGACACGAAATCTACCCAGAATTTCAGGACTGGCACATTCGATATGCATGTTTGAGTGCGAATCCTTTTTCTACTCTCAACTTAGGTTATACGGTTTATGTCCGTACCTAAAAGCGAAGAACCACACTATTGTTTAGGACAAGTATGCAAGGCCCAATTTTCCTAACAAGCACAGTTAATTTTGTTATTTTCGAACATTTCTTTCCAAATTGGTTTATCCAATTAACAGTATTATATTAATGATCATGAATTGTCTGGGTTAGGTTAGGTTAGGTTAGCTTAGCTTAAGGTTAGGTTAGGTTAGGTTAGGTTAGGTTAGGTATGCTTAGCTTGGGTTAGCTTAGGTAGGTTAGGTTAGCTTAGCTTGGGTTAGCATAGGGTTAGGTTAGGTTGATTACCATTTCTATGTTAGATTACTACTCAAATTCAAAACAATTGCAGTCATTCGGCTTGTTAGTCAACTTGCCTCTAATAGGGGCAATTTGTCTAACAAGACTATTTAGTTTTGGTGCAATATATAATATATATATATATATATATATTATATAATAATATATATATATACTATATATATATATATATATATATATATATATATATATATATATATATATATTATATATTATATATATTATAGCTTCAAGACCTCCGAACCAATATAGAAGCATCATCAAGAGGGAAGTGCGTGTGTTATGGGCCAATAGGCCTTCTGCAGTTACTTCCATTCTTATGTTTTTATTCCCATTGGTTCGTGTTTTATCTTGTGTAAATGTCAATCACCTTACCCAAAACTTTGGTACCATATCACCTCACCCATGTGTATATATATATATATATATATATATATATATATATATATATATATATATATATATATATATATATATATATATATATATATATATATATATATATATAATATACAGAGTAAATCTACCCCAAAAGTAATGATTTATTTGTCTACAAAACTAAACTCTTTTTGGAATCATATGAGGCCCCTCCACTGAGGGGGGAGGCCTGGATGTTTATTGTCATGTGTATTCATGCTGCTTGCATGTCGTCGTTTATTTTGCCTTTGTTGTTTTCTTGACAGCTTTCTTTGCCTTGGGTGGTTTGGGAGATTTTGAAGCTCTCTTTATTTTGGGCTTTTTGTTCCCAACAACAAGCTGCTGCTGCTGCTTCTTTTTCAAGGCTGTAGGTGGTTTGTTGCTTGTGGCGGCTTTCTTGGGAGTTACCACGGCCTTCTTTGCTGCTGTAGATGGTTTCTTGGTTGTGGTGGCTTTCTTGGGAGTTAGAACGGCCCTCTTCTCTGCTACGGCCAGCTTGAATGATCCACTAGCTCCACTTCCCTTGGTCTGAACAAGAATGCCGTCAGCCACTGCTTTCTTGAGAAATCTTCGGATGTAAATGGCGATCTTGGCAGCCTCGACTTTGTTGTTGGCAACAACGTACTTCTTGATTGCTTGTAGAGACGAGCCCTTACGGTCTTTGAGTGCTGCGACCGCGGCTAGAACCATTTGACTAGTTTTCGGGTGAGCAACCTGGACGCGAGGTTTCCTGGTGGTGGCCACCACAGCAGCAGCAGCCGCAGCCTTCTTGGTAGGCTTTGCTTCTACCATGATGATGATGAGATAACCAAGGTGATGAGAGACGCTCAGACAGTCACGGGGGAATGATGCTGCCGCCGCTTGAGCCGAACCTATTTATGTGCCGGCACGGTACAGAAGCTGCAACCTGGCAACTCGTCCACCAATCACGACGGTTGGTTTTACGGCTCCGAAACCTGGATCCCATATCTTCTCTAAAATAGAAGCATTTGTTCATGTTCTTTGTAAAAGTATCATAAAGCAGGACAGATGAGACAAATATCATAAAAACTGAAGAGCAGATGAGCACACACATGTTTGTATTACAAAAGAAAATCCACAAATTCATTAGAAATTGGCAGGGCAGGCTGAGGAAGTAGGTAGATGTAAAATGTCTGTAAATGGCGAAAGAACATAAACCCAAGACTGAATAAACGATGTTAAATATCCATGCCAAGGAGACAAAAATATGTTAGGATACAATTACCATTAAGACACCACAAGCAGGTCCGTATCCTGCCGCGATGACTTAAAAGAGTTGGTTATTAGCCACAATGTGTAGGCAGTCTCATGCCAACGGCCATACCACGTTGAGAACACCGCTTCTCGTCCGATCAGCGAAGTTAAGCAACGTTGGGTTTGGTTAGTACTTGGATGGGTGACCGCCTGGGAACACCAAATGCTGTTGGCAATAATGTTTTTTGTTTTGTTTTGTTTTGTTTCGTTTGTTTTTGTTTGAATGGCTGGCTCCACGGGAAATTCACGGAGTTGTGTGGAATAAGGCCTGGTAAAATGAATTAATATGTATGTCATGTTTAAAACAAACTCGCTTAATATAGATATTGTGTGAGGCTTTATACAAAAACAAACAACCAAAACAAAACATGTTGTATATATATATAGCTTAATCCGGGTTTGAACTCGCAACTCCAAGAATACGCATCACTTATATACACTTTACCACTGGACCACTGCTGCAGGACACAAGCTTGATGCTGAGGTATCAATTTAATGACGTAAATGCCATTTCCACAAATAAATGATAATTAAAAAGTATTTGTATGTACAAATCTTTTCTGTTTAAAAGGCTACAATATCAGTTACTGATATAATTTGTGTTAATGTTTCTATACCCACAAGAAGGCATATTTTTGCTTATATGTAAAGGGTACGGAGAACGAATCCACAGACCATCATTCCCCTCCTCCCTCCCCCCCCCCCCCCCCCCCCCCCCCCCAACTCCCACCTACTACCACCACCACCACCACCACCAATCACCACCAATCACCACCAATCACCACCAATCACCACCAATCACCACCACCACATCTAACCGAAAACCCCCTAACACATCAACCCTCCCCCCAATCAACAGGCGAAATAATAACCCTCAAATGCCTGCCTGCTGCCTGCCTGCCTGCAAGCCAATACTAACGGTCTTCTCAGAAAGAAAATCTCTTTGTATCTGTATTACTTGATGAAATGTATGATTCTAATAATGAAAATAAATTTTGATGTCGGTTGTATGAGCATAATGACCAATATGCACATGATATGAATGAATTAAATAGTGTAGTTTTAAGTAATTAGGTTGTAGACACATTAAGCGGATATGATATTTGACGCGTCCAGAACTGGTGATTTTTGGTTTAGTTTTAAATGCACCACCACCACCACCACCACCATTGCTTCCCCAGAGCCTAATTAAGGACCGGTAAAAGGAGTCAATATGTATGTCATCTATAAAACCAAAGAATGAATAAAAAAACACACACACAAACCTACATAATAGTATTAGGAAGATTGTATGGCAAAAAAAAAAAAGTATTATTCCCATTGGGTCGTTTGAACTCGCGACTTCCAAAATACCAGCCACACACCTTACCACCCAGCCACCATAGAGTTGGTATAATTGTGCAACTTTAGTTATAAAAGTAAAGTTCTTATTGTCTCAAATCTTATTGTCTGTTCTATGAAAAGGCATGATGTAAATTATGTATTTTTTGAATGATTGAATTGTAGGCACATTAAGCGGATTCGATATTTGATATATCCAGAAAAGGTGATTTCTGTTCAGTTTTAAAATGCATCACCGTTAACGCTAAAGGACTGGTAAAACGACTCGATGTTTGTCATTTTTAAAATAAACACTAAAACTAGGCCCTTAACATATATAATGTTTGAATATAAATTGAATGCATATAAATACAAAGTGGGAGTGGCTGGCTGGCTGGCTGGCTGGCTGGCTGGCTGGCTGGCTGGCTGGCTGCCTGCCTGCCTGCCTGCCTGCCTGCCTGCCTGCCTGGCTGGCTGGCTGGCTGGCTGGCTGGCTGGCTGGCTGGCTGGCTGGCTGGCTGGCTGGCTGGCTGCCTGCCTGCCTGCCTGCCCGCCCGCCCGCCCGCCCGCCCGCCCGCCTGCTTGCCTTGCCTTGCCTTGCCTTGCCTGTCCTGTCCTGTTATTGCCTTGCCTTGCCTTGCCTTGCCTTGCCTTGCCTTGCCTTGCCCTGCCCTGCCCTGCCTTGGCTGCAGCTGGCTGGCCGTAAATCAACTCTTAACAACACCATACCACACCACACCATCACTCATCACCCATCACCCACCACCGGCCCCAGTCTCCCAGCCTCTCTTATATACCCGAGCAGGCCCTTTAAATTATTTGAATTGTTGCACTTCGGCCAATGGCAGGCACGATCGCTGCTGCTCAAACATATTCTGGTTCACAAGTATTATAATATATTATATTATATTATATTATATATATATATATATATATATATATATATATATATATATATATATATATATATATATATATATATATATATATATATATTCATGAAACACATTAAAACCTTGATCATTTATTCATTCATTACGTCTAGTGAAGAATTGCTTTTGTTCATTTGTATGATTAAAAATTAATATAATATGAATTCCTCGCTTAAAGTAAAATATAAAATATATATTGGATTTATATGATTGGTTAATATTCCAAGTGATGCTGAATATCCCCTATAATTTTGTTTTGTTTGTTTGTTATGTACACATTCCAAATGAAATCAATATAAATGTTATTATTAATGTTTGAAAGTTGATTGTCTACTTGAATCTCTCTATTAAAGTGTGTGTGGCTCCGGATGGAGCCTGGTTATGGTATTTGTCGTGGTGGGTGGCAGAAGTGCTTACTTCTTCTCTGTCTTCTTTGGCAAAAGAACTGCCTGAATGTTTGGAAGAACACCTCCCTGTGCAATGGTTACGCCAGACAGAAGTTTGTTGAGTTCTTCGTCGTTGCGGATGGCCAACTGCAAGTGACGTGGGATGATACGGGTCTTCTTGTTGTCACGTGCGGCATTACCGGCGAGCTCCAGAACTTCGGCAGCGAGGTATTCCATGACGGCTGCCAGGTAGACAGGAGCGCCAGCACCGACGCGTTCGGCGTAGTTGCCCTTACGCAGCAGACGGTGAATTCTGCCCACGGGGAACTGAAGTCCGGCCCTGCTGGAGCGAGACTTTGACTTGCCCTTCACTTTGCCTCCCTTGCCGCGTCCTGACATTGCTGCTGCTGTTGTGGGTTTGTGGTGTTTTATGCCGCCCCGCAGATCGAGCTTCGTGTTATATACCCCGCTCAGGATCAAGGGAGCCCGCCACTGACCAATCAGCGCGCTCCGCCACGCGACCCGCTCTGAGCTGAGTCGCGAGCGGGATATAAAAGGAAAGCTCGCCTCGCGCAAAAGTTCATTATTGTATCGCAACGCCAGCCAGCACGAGCATCATCATGCCACCCAAGGCATCTGGAAAGGCTGCCAAGAAGGCCGGAAAGGCCCAGAAGGCCATTGCCAAGGGCGATAAGAAAAAGAAGCGCAGGAGGAAGGAGAGCTACAGCATCTACATCTACAAAGTGCTGAAGCAGGTCCACCCCGACACTGGTATCTCTTCCAAAGCCATGTCGATCATGAACTCGTTCGTGAACGACATCTTCGAGCGCATCGCCGCCGAGGCTTCTCGCCTGGCCCACTACAACAAGCGTTCCACCATTACCAGTCGGGAGATCCAGACGGCTGTAAGGCTCCTGTTGCCCGGAGAACTGGCCAAGCACGCCGTCTCTGAGGGCACTAAGGCCGTCACCAAGTACACCTCCTCCAAGTAAACGGCTTACTTACTGCCCTGTGGTGGTGGCTTGGCCTCAAACCAACAAACTCGGCTCCATTGGAGCCACACTTTAATTTCTAAAGAGATTGTGAGTGTTAGACACCAATACTATTATAACAAAAACCTCTGTCACTGAAAGCAAATAGCTATAAAATGAGAATATTTATGAAACTGTCTGTGTGTGTTTCTCTCTCTCAGTCTCTGTCTGTCTGTCTGTCTGTCTGTCTCTGTCTTGTCTGTCTCTGTCTTGTCTGTCTGTCTGTCTGTCTGTGTCTCTCTCTCTCTCTCTCTCTCTCTCTCTCTCTCTCTCTCTCTCTCTCTCTCTCTCTCTCTCTCTCTCTCTCTCTCTCTCTCTCTCTCTCTCTCAACACATATAAGCACTCGGTATCTTTTTTTTTTTCTAGAGATTAGAGATTCATTGTTATGTTCCACATTAGGATTACTATGCAGGCCACCCTCTTAGGTTTGAAAATGTCAAGAAAACGGTTAATTTAAAATGTCATCTCCTAACTTAACAGATTAAGCCAGAGGACCGAAAACAGAATAAAACAGGACTGGACAGTATGTCACTTATACAAGCTGCTTTTATTTCTAGTACAGTATGACAATTTTTATTTTGGGGGGGGGGGGGGGGGGGTGGGTGATCCTTGACAGTGCATAAGAGCGAAAAGCGACGGCGTTTTGTTTGTAAGAGAACAGGTTGTACTACAAATGACTTGATTTATTGATATCACGTGTATGTATGACACCTAAATTAGTGTATTTGTTTATTTATTTATTTATTTATTATATGTGTAGATGAAGGTTAATTCATATGACTGATGCTAGGAATGTCTGAAATCTCCTTAGAAGGATATTTTGGCCCTGAGAAGGGCCGAGTTTGGTGTATACTAGGGTGGTCGATTTAGCTTATGCACGCTCTCCACGGATACGGCGAGCAAGCTGAATGTCCTTTGGCATGATGGTGACACGCTTGGCGTGGATGGCACAGAGGTTAGTGTCCTCGAAGAGACCGACCAGGTAAGCCTCGGATGCCTCCTGTAAAGCCATGACGGCAGACGACTGGAAGCGAAGATCGGTCTTGAAGTCCTGGGCAATCTCGCGCACCAGACGCTGGAAGGGAAGTTTCCTGATGAGCAACTCGGTGCTCTTCTGGTAACGACGGATCTCACGCAGGGCGACCGTTCCGGGCCTGTAACGGTGAGGCTTCTTCACACCCCCTGTGGCAGGAGCAGACTTGCGTGCTGCCTTGGTGGCCAGCTGCTTACGAGGAGCCTTGCCTCCCGTGGACTTGCGAGCAGTCTGCTTGGTGCGAGCCATGGTGAACAACTGTGGTTTGTGATGGCCGGCGCCGAAAAATTTTTGCTTATATACGCCGTCTCGAGGCGCTTGCTCGAGCGCCATTGGCTGCTCGACTCGCCTACGTCACCCCGTTGCCCCTCCCCTCCTTCCTCTGGCTGCAGCCAACAGGCGGCTCACCTCAATCACTATTATCGCTGATTTTGCTCTATTTTTTGGATTTGTGCAAAAGTCATTTCACAGGGACGTGAAACAGACGAGTAGGCAACTGCAGTTTTGAAAGCGTTGTGAGAAAGCCGTGTCTACTCGACCACAAGCGTAAAGTAAGGGCAGGCAGGAGTTGCAATGCTACTAGTACGTCCGCTTGATGGGATATAGTCGGGAAATCGTGCGGGCATTCGTCAATTCGATTCACACAACTTCAACACCATGACTGGACGCGGCAAGGGAGGCAAGGGACTCGGAAAGGGTGGCGCCAAGCGTCATCGTAAGGTGCTACGTGACAACATCCAGGGCATCACCAAGCCCGCTATTCGTCGCTTAGCTCGTCGTGGCGGCGTGAAGCGTATTTCGGGTCTCATCTACGAAGAGACCCGTGGCGTCCTGAAGGTGTTCCTCGAGAACGTCATCCGTGATGCTGTAACCTACACGGAACACGCCAAGAGGAAGACCGTCACTGCTATGGACGTGGTGTACGCTCTGAAGCGCCAGGGTCGTACCCTCTACGGATTCGGCGGATAAGAGCTTGGCTAATCCATCGATTCCACCCACCACCACCTCAAAACGGGACCTAATTAGGTCCCTATACTTTTTTACTGAAGGGCTTAATAGACGATAACATAAATTGTTTTGATATCAGCTAGCACATTGGGTCTTATGAAATCTATTTTTTATCCTCGCATGCTTAAAGGGACTCTGATTGGGGAGGGAGGGGGGGGGGGGGGAAGGTTTGTTACGTTATATACTAGCAGAGCAGGATCATTGGTGGGGGGGGGGGGGGTGAGGGGGAGAGAGAGAGAGAGAGAGAGAGAGAGAGAGAGAGAGAGAGATCTTTCCCAACTCTTCCTTTTTACATGAGTGAGCTACCCGTTTTATTCATTTTATCCTTCTCAGAGCTGTTTTGATAGTATCCAAATGATGGTAAATGAAAAGGGAGGACACGAATATCTACCCAGAATTCAGGACTGGCAATCGATATGCATGTTTGAGTGCGAATCTTTTTCTCTCTCAACTTAGGTATACGTTTATGTCGTACCTAAAAGCGAGAACCACACTATTGGGACAAGTATGCAAGGCCCAATTTTCCTAACAAGCACAGTTAATTTTGTTATTTTCGAACATTTCTTTCCAAATTGGTTTATCCAATTAACAGTATTATATTAAGATCATGAATTGCTGGGTTAGGTTAGGTTAGGTTAGCTTAGCTTAGGTTAGGTTAGGTTAGGTTAGGTTAGGTTAGGTTAGCTTAGCTTGGGTTAGCTTAGGTTAGGTTAGGTTAGCTTAGCTTGGGTTAGCATAGGTTAGGTTAGGTTTGATTACATTTCTATGTTAGATTTAACTCAAATTCAAAACAATTGCAGTCATTCGGCTTGTTAGTCAACTTGCCTCTAATAGGGGCAATTTGTCTAACAAGACTATTTAGTTTTGTGTGCATATATATATATATATATATATATATATATATATATATATATATATATATATATATATATATATATATATATATATATATATATATATATATATTATAGCTTCAAGACTCCGAACCAATATAGAAGCATCAAGAGGAAGTGCTTGTGTTATGGGCCAATAGGCCTTCTGCAGTTACTTCCATTCTTATGTTTTTATTCCCATTGGTTCGTGTTTTATCTTGTGTAAATGTCAATCACCTTACCCAAAACTTTGGTACCATATCACCTCACCCATGTGTATATATATATATATATATATATATATATATATATATATATATATATATATATATATATATATATATATATATATATATATATATATATATATATATAATATACAGAGTAAATCTACCCCAAAAGTAATGATTTATTTGTCTACAAAACTAAACTCTTTTTGGAATCATATGAGGCCCCTCCACTGAGGGGGGAGGCCTGGATGTTTATTGTCATGTGTATTCATGCTGCTTGCATGTCGTCGTTTATTTTGCCTTTGTTGTTTTCTTGACAGCTTTCTTTGCCTTGGGTGGTTTGGGAGATTTTGAAGCTCTCTTTATTTTGGGCTTTTTGTTCCCAACAACAAGCTGCTGCTGCTGCTGCTTCTTTTTCAAGGCTGTAGGTGGTTTGTTGCTTGTGGCGGCTTTCTTGGGAGTTACCACGGCCTTCTTTGCTGCTGTAGATGGTTTCTTGGTTGTGGTGGCTTTCTTGGGAGTTAGAACGGCCCTCTTCTCTGCTACGGCCAGCTTGAATGATCCACTAGCTCCACTTCCCTTGGTCTGAACAAGAATGCCGTCAGCCACTGCTTTCTTGAGAAATCTTCGGATGTAAATGGCGATCTTGGCAGCCTCGACTTTGTTGTTGGCAACAACGTACTTCTTGATTGCTTGTAGAGACGAGCCCTTACGGTCTTTGAGTGCTGCGACCGCGGCTAGAACCATTTGACTAGTTTTCGGGTGAGCAACCTGGACGCGAGGTTTCCTGGTGGTGGCCACCACAGCAGCAGCAGCCGCAGCCTTCTTGGTAGGCTTTGCTTCTACCATGATGATGATGAGATAACCAAGGTGATGAGAGACGCTCAGACAGTCACGGGGGAATGATGCTGCCGCCGCTTGAGCCGAACCTATTTATGTGCCGGCACGGTACAGAAGCTGCAACCTGGCAACTCGTCCACCAATCACGACGGTTGGTTTTACGGCTCCGAAACCTGGATCCCATATCTTCTCTAAAATAGAAGCATTTGTTCATGTTCTTTGTAAAAGTATCATAAAGCAGGACAGATGAGACAAATATCATAAAAACTGAAGAGCAGATGAGCACACACATGTTTGTATTACAAAAGAAAATCCACAAATTCATTAGAAATTGGCAGGGCAGGCTGAGGAAGTAGGTAGATGTAAAATGTCTGTAAATGGCGAAAGAACATAAACCCAAGACTGAATAAACGATGTTAAATATCCATGCCAAGGAGACAAAAATATGTTAGGATACAATTACCATTAAGACACCACAAGCAGGTCCGTATCCTGCCGCGATGACTTAAAAGAGTTGGTTATTAGCCACAATGTGTAGGCAGTCTCATGCCAACGGCCATACCACGTTGAGAACACCGCTTCTCGTCCGATCAGCGAAGTTAAGCAACGTTGGGTTTGGTTAGTACTTGGATGGGTGACCGCCTGGGAACACCAAATGCTGTTGGCAATAATGTTTTTTGTTTTGTTTTGTTTTGTTTCGTTTGTTTTTGTTTGAATGGCTGGCTCCACGGGAAATTCACGGAGTTGTGTGGAATAAGGCCTGGTAAAATGAATTAATATGTATGTCATGTTTAAAACAAACTCGCTTAATATAGATATTGTGTGAGGCTTTATACAAAAACAAACAACCAAAACAAAACATGTTGTATATATATATAGCTTAATCCGGGTTTGAACTCGCAACTCCAAGAATACGCATCACTTATATACACTTTACCACTGGACCACTGCTGCAGGACACAAGCTTGA
>NW_027189143.1:3203119-3228127 GCF_040958095.1 Procambarus clarkii
TACAGTGTAGTGACATTGTCGTGGTGATGGTCGACAGCCTTAATAGTGTAGTGACATTGTTGTGGTATGGTCGACGTCTTTAAACGTGTAGTGACGTTGTGGTGATGATCGACAGTCTTGTACAGTGTAGTGACTTGTTGTGGTGATTGTCGACAGTCTTTAACAGTTAGTGACATTGTCGTGGTGATGGTCGACAGTCTTGTACAGTGTAGTGACATTGGTGTGGTGATGGTCTACAGTCTTTAATAGTATAGTGACATTGTTGTGGTGATGGTCGACAGTCTTGTACAGTGTAGTGACGTTGTTGTGGTGATGGTCGACAGTCTTGTACAGTGTAGTGACATTGATGTTGTGATGGTCGACAGACTTGTACAGTGTAGTGCGTTGTTTGGTGATGGTCGACAGTCTTGTACAGTGTAGGACATTATCGTGTGATGGTCGACAGACTTGTACGTGTAAGTGACATTATCGTGGTGATGGTCGACAGTCTTGTACAGTGTAGTGACATTATCGTGGTGATGGTCGACAGTCTTGTACAGTGTAGTGACATTGTTGTCGTGATTGTCGACAGTCTTTAATAGTGTAGTGACATTGTCGTGGTGATGGTTGACAGTCTTGTACAGTGTAGTGACATTGTCGTGTGATGGTCGACAGTCTTGTACAGTGTAGTGACATTATCGTGGTGATGGTCGACAGTCTTGTACAGTGTAGTGACATTATCGGGTGATGGTCGACAGTCTTGTACAGTGTAGTGACATTGTCGTGGTAATGGTCGACAGTTTTGTACAGTGTAGTGACATTGTTGTGGTGATGGTCGACAGTCTTGACAGTGTAGTGACATTGTCGTGGTGATGGTTGACAGTCTTGTACAGTGTAGTGACATTGTCGTGGTGATGGTCGACAGTCTTTAAAAGTGTAGTGACATTGTTTGTGGTGATGGTCGACAGTCTTGTACAGTGTAGTGACATTGTCGTGGTGATGGTCGACAGTCTTGTAAAAGTGTAGTGACATTGTTGTGGTGATTGTCGACAGTCTTTAATAGTGTAGTGACATTGTCGTGGTGATGGGTCGACAGTCTTGTACAGTGTAGTGACATTGTTGTGGTGATTGTCGACAGTTGGTGTACAGTGTGGTGACATTGGTTGTGGTGATGGTCGACAGTCTTGTAATAGTGTAGTGACATTGTCGTGGTGTGATGGTCGACAGTCTTGTACAGTGTAGTGACATTGTCGTGGTGATGGTCGACAGCCTAATAGAGTAGTTACATTGTTGTTATGATGGTCGACAGTCTTGTACAGTGTAGTGACGTTGTTGTGATGATGGTCGACAGTCTTGTACAGTGTAGTGACATTGTCGTGGTGATGGTCGACAGTCTTTAATAGTATAGTGACATTGTTGTGGTGATGGTCGACAGTCTTGTACAGTGTAGTGACATTGTTGTGGTGATGGTCGACAGTCTTGTACAGTGGTAGTGACCTTGTTGTGGTGATGGTCGACAGTCTTGTACAGTGTAGTGACATTGTCGTGGTGATGGTCGACAGTCTTGTACAGTGTAGTGACATTGTTGTGGTGATGGTCGACAGTCCTTGTACAGTGTAGTGACATTGTTGTTGTGATTGTCGACAGACTTGTACAGTGTAGTGACATTATCGTGGTGATGGTCGACAGTCGTGTACAGTGTAGTGACATTATCGTGGTGATGGTCGACAGTCTTGTACAGTGTAGTGACATTGTTGAGGTGATTGTCGACAGTCCTTTAAAAGTGTAGTGACATTGTCGTTGTGATGGTCGACAGTCTTGTACAGTGTAGTGACATTATCGTGGTGTGGTCGACAGTCTTTAATAGTATATTGACATTGTTGTGGTGATGGTCGAAAGTCTTGTACATTGTAGTGACGTTGTTGTGGTGATGGTCGTCAGTCTTGTACAGTGTAGTGACATTGTTGTGGTGATTGTCGACAGTCTTGTACAGTGTAGTGATATTATTGTGGTGATTGTCGACAGTCTTTAATAGTGTAGTGAAATTGTCGTGTTGATGGTCGACAGTCTTGTACAGTGTAGTGACATTGTCGTGGTGATGGTCGACAGCCTTAATAGTGTAGTGACATTGTTGTGGTGATGGTCGACAGTCTTTAAAAGTGTAGTGACGTTGTGGTGATGGTCGACCGTCTTGTACAGTGTAGTGACATTGTTGTGGTGATTGTCGACAGTCTTTAACAGTTTTAGTGACATTGTCGTGGTGATGGTCGACAGTCTTGTACAGTGTAGTGACATTAGTGTGGTGATGGTCGACAGTCTTTAATAGTATATTGACATTGTTGTGGTGATGGTCGACAGTCTTGTACAGTGTAGTGACGTTGTTGTGGTGATGGTCGACAGTCTTGTACAGTGTAGTGACATTGTCGTGGTGATGGTCGACAGTCTTGTACAGTGTAGTGACATTGTTGTGGTGATGGTCGACAGTCTTGTACAGTGTAGTGACATTGTTGTTGTGATGGTCGACAGACTTGTACAGTGTAGAGACATTATCGTGGTGATGGTCGACAGTCTTGTACAGTGTAGTGAAATTGTCGTGGTGATGGTCGACAGTCTTGTACAGTGTAGTGACATTGGTGTGGTGATGGTCGTCTGTCTTTAATAGTATCGTGACATTGTTGTGGTGATTGTCGACAGTCTTTAACAGTTTAGTGACATTGTCGTGGTGATGGTCGGCAGTTTTGTACAGTAGTGACATTGGTGTGGTGATGGTCGACAGTCTTGAACAGTGTAATGACGTTGTGGTGGTGATGGTCGACAGTCTTGTACAGTGTAGTGACATTGTCGTGGTGATGGTCGACAGTCTTTAATAGTATAGTGACATTGTTGTGGTGATGGTCGACAGTCTTGTACAGTGTAGTGACATTCTCGTGGTGATGGTCGACAGTCTTGTACAGTGTAGTGACATTGTTGTGGTGATGGTCGACAGTCTTGTACAGTGTAGTGACATTGTCGTGGTGATGGTCGACAGTCTTTAATAGTATAGTGACGTTGTTGTGATGATGGTCGACAGTCTTGTACAGTGTAGTGACATTGTCGTGGTGATGGTCGACAGTCTTGTACAGTGTAGTAACATTGTTGTGGTGATGGTCGACAGTCTTGTACAATGTAGTGACATTGTTGTTGTGATGGTCGACAGACTTGTACAGTGTAGTGACATTATCGTGGTGATGGTCGACAGTCGTGTACAGTGTAGTGACATTATCGTGGTGATGGTCGACAGTCTTGTACAGTGTAGTGACATTGTTGTGGTGATTGTCGACAGTCTTTAATAGTGTAGTGACATTGTCGTGGTGATGGTTGACAGTCTTGTACAGTGTAGTAACATTGTCGTTGTGATGGTCGACAGTCTTGTACAGTGCAGTGACATTGGCGTGGTGATGGGTCGACATTCTTTAAAAGTGTAGTGACAGTGTTGTTGTGATTGTCGACAGTCTTTAATAGTGTAGTGAAAATTGTCGTGGTGATGGTCGACAGTCTTGTACAGTGTAGTGACATTGTCGTGGTGATGGTCGACAGTGGCGTACAGTGTAGTGACATTGTTAAGGTGATTGTCGACAGTCTTTAATAGTGTAGTGACATTGTCGTGGTGATGGTCGACAGTCTTGTACAGTGTAGTGACATTGTTGTGGTGATTGTCGACAGTGGTGTACAGTGTGGTGACATTGTTGTGGTGATGGTCGACAGTCTTTAATAGTGTAGTGACATTGTCGTGGTGATGGTCGACAGTCTTGTACAGTGTAGTGACATTGTCGTGGTTATGGTCGACAGCCTTAATAGTGTAGTGACATTGTTGTGGTGATGGTCGACAGTCTTTAAATGTGTAGTGACGTTGTGGTGATGGTCGACAGTCTTGTACAGTGTAGTGACATTGTTGTGGTGATGGTCGACAGTCTTTAATAGTGTAGTGACATTGTCGTGGTGATGGTCGACAGTCTTGTACAGTGTAGTGACATTGGTGTAGTGATGGTCGACAGCCTTAATAGTGTAGTGACATTGTTGTGGTGATGGTCGACAGTCTTTAAAAGGGTAGTGACGTTGTGGTGATGGTCGACAGTCTTTAATAGTATAGTGACATTGTTGTGGTGATGGTCGACAGTCTTGTACAGTGTAGTGACGTTGTTGTGGTGATGGTCGACAGTCTTGTACAGTGTAGTGACATTGTCGTGGTGATGGTCGACAGTCTTGAACAGTGTAGTGACATTGTCGTGGTGATGGTCGACAGTCTTGTACAGTGTAGTGACATTGTCGTGGTGATGGTCGACAGCCTTAATAGTGTAGTGACATTGTTGTGGTGATGGTCGACAGTCTTTAAAAGTGTAGTGACGTTGTGGTGATGATCGACAGTCTTGTACAGTGTAGTGACATTGTTGTGGTGATTGTCGTCAGTCTTTAACAGTTTAGTGACATTGTCGTGGTGATGGTCGACAGTCTTGTACAGTGTAGTGACATTGGTGTGGTGATGGTCTACAGTCTTTAATAGTATAGTGACATTGTTGTGGTGATGGTCGACAGTCTTGTACAGTGTAGTGACGTTGTTGTGGTGATGGTCGACAGTCTTGTACAGTGTAGTGACATTGATGTTGTGATGGTCGACAGACTTGTACAGTGTAGTGACGTTGTTGTGGTGATGGTCGACAGTCTTGTACAGTGTAGTGACATTATCGTGGTGATGGTCGACAGACTTGTACAGTGTAGTGACATTATCGTGGTGATGGTCGACAGTCTTGTACAGTGTAGTGACATTATCGTGGTGATGGTCGACAGTCTTGTACAGTGTAGTGACATTGTTGTCGTGATTGTCGACAGTCTTTAATAGTGTAGTGACATTGTCGTGGTGATGGTTGACAGTCTTGTACAGTGTAGTGACATTGTCGTGGTGATGGTCGACAGTCTTGTACAGTGTAGTGACATTATCGTGGTGATGGTCGACAGTCTTGTACAGTGTAGTGACATTATCGTGGTGATGGTCGACAGTCTTGTACAGTGTAGTGACATTGTCGTGGTAATGGTCGACAGTTTTGTACAGTGTAGTGACATTGTTGTGGTGATGGTCGACAGTCTTGTACAGTGTAGTGACATTGTCGTGGTGATGGTTGACAGTCTTGTACAGTGTAGTGACATTGTCGTGGTGATGGTCGACAGTCTTTAAAAGTGTAGTGACATTGTTGTGGTGATGGTCGACAGTCTTGTACAGTGTAGTGACATTGTCGTGGTGATGGTCGACAGTCTTTAAAAGTGTAGTGACATTGTTGTGGTGATTGTCGACAGTCTTTAATAGTGTAGTGACATTGTCGTGGTGATGGTCGACAGTCTTGTACAGTGTAGTGGACATTGTTGTGGTGATTGTCGACAGTGGTGTACAGTGTGGTGACATTGCTGTGGTGATGGTCGACAGTCTTTAATAGTGTAGTGACATTGTCGTGGTGATGGTCGACAGTCTTGTACAGTGTAGTGACATTGTCGTGGTGATGGTCGACAGCCCTAATAGAGTAGTTACATTGTTGTTATGATGGTCGACAGTCTTGTACAGTGTAGTGACGTTGTTGTGATGATGGTCGACAGTCTTGTACAGTGTAGTGACATTGTCGTGGTGATGGTCGACAGTCTTTAATAGTATAGTGACATTGTTGTGGTGATGGTCGACAGTCTTGTACAGTGTAGTGACATTGTTGTGGTGATGGTCGACAGTCTTGTACAGTGTAGTGACCTTGTTGTGGTGATGGTCGACAGTCTTGTACAGTGTAGTGACATTGTCGTGGTGATGGTCGACAGTCTTTTACAGTGTAGTGACATTGTTGTGGTGATGGTCGACAGTCTTGTACAGTGTAGTGACATTGTTGTTGTGATTGTCGACAGACTTGTACAGTGTAGTGACATTATCGTGGTGATGGTCGACAGTCGTGTACAGTGTAGTGACATTATCGTGGTGATGGTCGACAGTCTTGTACAGTGTAGTGACATTGTTGAGGTGATTGTCGACAGTCTTTAAAAGTGTAGTGACATTGTCGTTGTGATGGTCGACAGTCTTGTACAGTGTAGTGACATTGTCGTGGTGATGGTCGACAGTCTTGTACAGTGTAGTGACATTGTCGTGGTGATGGTCGACAGCCTTAATAGTGTAGTGACATTGTTGTGGTGATGGTCGACAGTCTTTAAAAGTGTAGTGACGTTGTGGTGATGATCGACAGTCTTGTACAGTGTAGTGACATTGTTGTGGTGATTGTCGACAGTCTTTAACAGTTTAGTGACATTGTCGTGGTGATGGTCGACAGTCTTGTACAGTGTAGTGACATTGGTGTGGTGATGGTCTACAGTCTTTAATAGTATAGTGACATTGTTGTGGTGATGGTCGACAGTCTTGTACAGTGTAGTGACGTTGTTGTGGTGATGGTCGACAGTCTTGTACAGTGTAGTGACATTGATGTTGTGATGGTCGACAGACTTGTACAGTGTAGTGACGTTGTTGTGGTGATGGTCGACAGTCTTGTACAGTGTAGTGACATTATCGTGGTGATGGTCGACAGACTTGTACAGTGTAGTGACATTATCGTGGTGATGGTCGACAGTCTTGTACAGTGTAGTGACATTATCGTGGTGATGGTCGACAGTCTTGTACAGTGTAGTGACATTGTTGTCGTGATTGTCGACAGTCTTTAATAGTGTAGTGACATTGTCGTGGTGATGGTTGACAGTCTTGTACAGTGTAGTGACATTGTCGTGGTGATGGTCGACAGTCTTGTACAGTGTAGTGACATTATCGTGGTGATGGTCGACAGTCTTGTACAGTGTAGTGACATTATCGTGGTGATGGTCGACAGTCTTGTACAGTGTAGTGACATTGTCGTGGTAATGGTCGACAGTTTTGTACAGTGTAGTGACATTGTTGTGGTGATGGTCGACAGTCTTGTACAGTGTAGTGACATTGTCGTGGTGATGGTTGACAGTCTTGTACAGTGTAGTGACATTGTCGTGGTGATGGTCGACAGTCTTTAAAAGTGTAGTGACATTGTTGTGGTGATGGTCGACAGTCTTGTACAGTGTAGTGACATTGTCGTGGTGATGGTCGACAGTCTTTAAAAGTGTAGTGACATTGTTGTGGTGATTGTCGACAGTCTTTAATAGTGTAGTGACATTGTCGTGGTGATGGTCGACAGTCTTGTACAGTGTAGTGACATTGTTGTGGTGATTGTCGACAGTGGTGTACAGTGTGGTGACATTGCTGTGGTGATGGTCGACAGTCTTTAATAGTGTAGTGACATTGTCGTGGTGATGGTCGACAGTCTTGTACAGTGTAGTGACATTGTCGTGGTGATGGTCGACAGCCCTAATAGAGTAGTTACATTGTTGTTATGATGGTCGACAGTCTTGTACAGTGTAGTGACGTTGTTGTGATGATGGTCGACAGTCTTGTACAGTGTAGTGACATTGTCGTGGTGATGGTCGACAGTCTTTAATAGTATAGTGACATTGTTGTGGTGATGGTCGACAGTCTTGTACAGTGTAGTGACATTGTTGTGGTGATGGTCGACAGTCTTGTACAGTGTAGTGACCTTGTTGTGGTGATGGTCGACAGTCTTGTACAGTGTAGTGACATTGTCGTGGTGATGGTCGACAGTCTTGTACAGTGTAGTGACATTGTTGTGGTGATGGTCGACAGTCTTGTACAGTGTAGTGACATTGTTGTTGTGATTGTCGACAGACTTGTACAGTGTAGTGACATTATCGTGGTGATGGTCGACAGTCGTGTACAGTGTAGTGACATTATCGTGGTGATGGTCGACAGTCTTGTACAGTGTAGTGACATTGTTGAGGTGATTGTCGACAGTCTTTAAAAGTGTAGTGACATTGTCGTTGTGATGGTCGACAGTCTTGTACAGTGTAGTGACATTATCGTGGTGTGGTCGACAGTCTTTAATAGTATATTGACATTGTTGTGGTGATGGTCGAAAGTCTTGTACATTGTAGTGACGTTGTTGTGGTGATGGTCGTCAGTCTTGTACAGTGTAGTGACATTGTTGTGGTGATTGTCGACAGTCTTGTACAGTGTAGTGATATTGTTGTGGTGATTGTCGACAGTCTTTAATAGTGTAGTGAAATTGTCGTGTTGATGGTCGACAGTCTTGTACAGTGTAGTGACATTGTCGTGGTGATGGTCGACAGCCTTAATAGTGTAGTGACATTGTTGTGGTGATGGTCGACAGTCTTTAAAAGTGTAGTGACGTTGTGGTGATGGTCGACCGTCTTGTACAGTGTAGTGACATTGTTGTGGTGATTGTCGACAGTCTTTAACAGTTTAGTGACATTGTCGTGGTGATGGTCGACAGTCTTGTACAGTGTAGTGACATTGGTGTGGTGATGGTCGACAGTCTTTAATAGTATATTGACATTGTTGTGGTGATGGTCGACAGTCTTGTACAGTGTAGTGACGTTGTTGTGGTGATGGTCGACAGTCTTGTACAGTGTAGTGACATTGTCGTGGTGATGGTCGACAGTCTTGTACAGTGTAGTGACATTGTTGTGGTGATGGTCGACAGTCTTGTACAGTGTAGTGACATTGTTGTTGTGATGGTCGACAGACTTGTACAGTGTAGAGACATTATCGTGGTGATGGTCGACAGTCTTGTACAGTGTAGTGAAATTGTCGTGGTGATGGTCGACAGTCTTGTACAGTGTAGTGACATTGGTGTGGTGATGGTCGTCTGTCTTTAATAGTATCGTGACATTGTTGTGGTGATTGTCGACAGTCTTTAACAGTTTAGTGACATTGTCGTGGTGATGGTCGGCAGTTTTGTACAGTAGTGACATTGGTGTGGTGATGGTCGACAGTCTTGAACAGTGTAATGACGTTGTGGTGGTGATGGTCGACAGTCTTGTACAGTGTAGTGACATTGTCGTGGTGATGGTCGACAGTCTTTAATAGTATAGTGACATTGTTGTGGTGATGGTCGACAGTCTTGTACAGTGTAGTGACATTGTCGTGGTGATGGTCGACAGTCTTGTACAGTGTAGTGACATTGTTGTGGTGATGGTCGACAGTCTTGTACAGTGTAGTGACATTGTCGTGGTGATGGTCGACAGTCTTTAATAGTATAGTGACGTTGTTGTGATGATGGTCGACAGTCTTGTACAGTGTAGTGACATTGTCGTGGTGATGGTCGACAGTCTTGTACAGTGTAGTAACATTGTTGTGGTGATGGTCGACAGTCTTGTACAATGTAGTGACATTGTTGTTGTGATGGTCGACAGACTTGTACAGTGTAGTGACATTATCGTGGTGATGGTCGACAGTCGTGTACAGTGTAGTGACATTATCGTGGTGATGGTCGACGGTCTTGTACAGTGTAGTGATATTGTTGTGGTGATTGTCGACAGTCTTTAATAGTGTAGTGACATTGTCGTGGTGATGGTTGACAGTCTTGTACAGTGTAGTAACATTGTCGTTGTGATGGTCGACAGTCTTGTACAGTGCAGTGACATTGGCGTGGTGATGGTCGACATTCTTTAAAAGTGTAGTGACAGTGTTGTTGTGATTGTCGACAGTCTTTAATAGTGTAGTGAAAATTGTCGTGGTGATGGTCGACAGTCTTGTACAGTGTAGTGACATTGTCGTGGTGATGATCGACAGTCTTGTACAGTGTAGTGACATTGTTGTGGTGATTGTCGACAGTGGCGTACAGTGTAGGTGACATTGTTAAGGTGATTGTCGACAGTCTTTAATAGTGTAGTGACATTGTCGTGGTGATGGTCGACAGTCTTGTACAGTGTAGTGACATTGTTGTGGTGATTGTCGACAGTGGTGTACAGTGTGGTGACATTGTTGTGGTGATGGTCGACAGTCTTTAATAGTGTAGTGACATTGTCGTGGTGATGGTCGACAGTCTTGTACAGTGTAGTGACATTGTCGTGGTTATGGTCGACAGCCTTAATAGTGTAGTGACATTGTTGTGGTGATGGTCGACAGTCTTTAAATGTGTAGTGACGTTGTGGTGATGGTCGACAGTCTTGTACAGTGTAGTGACATTGTTGTGGTGATGGTCGACAGTCTTTAATAGTGTAGTGACATTGTCGTGGTGATGGTCGACAGTCTTGTACAGTGTAGTGACATTGGTGTGGTGATGGTCGACAGCCTTAATAGTGTAGTGACATTGTTGTGGTGATGGTCGACAGTCTTTAAAAGGGTAGTGACGTTGTGGTGATGGTCGACAGTCTTTAATAGTATAGTGACATTGTTGTGGTGATGGTCGACAGTCTTGTACAGTGTAGTGACGTTGTTGTGGTGATGGTCGACAGTCTTGTACAGTGTAGTGACATTGTCGTGGTGATGGTCGACAGTCTTGAACAGTGTAGTGACATTGTCGTGGTGATGGTCGACAGTCTTGTACAGTGTAGTGACATTGTCGTGGTGATGGTCGACAGCCTTAATAGTGTAGTGACATTGTTGTGGTGATGGTCGACAGTCTTTAAAAGTGTAGTGACGTTGTGGTGATGATCGACAGTCTTGTACAGTGTAGTGACATTGTTGTGGTGATTGTCGACAGTCTTTAACAGTTTAGTGACATTGTCGTGGTGATGGTCGACAGTCTTGTACAGTGTAGTGACATTGGTGTGGTGATGGTCTACAGTCTTTAATAGTATAGTGACATTGTTGTGGTGATGGTCGACAGTCTTGTACAGTGTAGTGACGTTGTTGTGGTGATGGTCGACAGTCTTGTACAGTGTAGTGACATTGATGTTGTGATGGTCGACAGACTTGTACAGTGTAGTGACGTTGTTGTGGTGATGGTCGACAGTCTTGTACAGTGTAGTGACATTATCGTGGTGATGGTCGACAGACTTGTACAGTGTAGTGACATTATCGTGGTGATGGTCGACAGTCTTGTACAGTGTAGTGACATTATCGTGGTGATGGTCGACAGTCTTGTACAGTGTAGTGACATTGTTGTCGTGATTGTCGACAGTCTTTAATAGTGTAGTGACATTGTCGTGGTGATGGTTGACAGTCTTGTACAGTGTAGTGACATTGTCGTGGTGATGGTCGACAGTCTTGTACAGTGTAGTGACATTATCGTGGTGATGGTCGACAGTCTTGTACAGTGTAGTGACATTATCGTGGTGATGGTCGACAGTCTTGTACAGTGTAGTGACATTGTCGTGGTAATGGTCGACAGTTTTGTACAGTGTAGTGACATTGTTGTGGTGATGGTCGACAGTCTTGTACAGTGTAGTGACATTGTCGTGGTGATGGTTGACAGTCTTGTACAGTGTAGTGACATTGTCGTGGTGATGGTCGACAGTCTTTAAAAGTGTAGTGACATTGTTGTGGTGATGGTCGACAGTCTTGTACAGTGTAGTGACATTGTCGTGGTGATGGTCGACAGTCTTTAAAAGTGTAGTGACATTGTTGTGGTGATTGTCGACAGTCTTTAATAGTGTAGTGACATTGTCGTGGTGATGGTCGACAGTCTTGTACAGTGTAGTGACATTGTTGTGGTGATTGTCGACAGTGGTGTACAGTGTGGTGACATTGTTGTGGTGATGGTCGACAGTCTTTAATAGTGTAGTGACATTGTCGTGGTGATGGTCGACAGTCTTGTACAGTGTAGTGACATTGTCGTGGTGATGGTCGACAGCCCTAATAGAGTAGTTACATTGTTGTTATGATGGTCGACAGTCTTGTACAGTGTAGTGACGTTGTTGTGATGATGGTCGACAGTCTTGTACAGTGTAGTGACATTGTCGTGGTGATGGTCGACAGTCTTTAATAGTATAGTGACATTGTTGTGGTGATGGTCGACAGTCTTGTACAGTGTAGTGACATTGTTGTGGTGATGGTCGACAGTCTTGTACAGTGTAGTGACCTTGTTGTGGTGATGGTCGACAGTCTTGTACAGTGTAGTGACATTGTCGTGGTGATGGTCGACAGTCTTGTACAGTGTAGTGACATTGTTGTGGTGATGGTCGACAGTCTTGTACAGTGTAGTGACATTGTTGTTGTGATTGTCGACAGACTTGTACAGTGTAGTGACATTATCGTGGTGATGGTCGACAGTCGTGTACAGTGTAGTGACATTATCGTGGTGATGGTCGACAGTCTTGTACAGTGTAGTGACATTGTTGAGGTGATTGTCGACAGTCTTTAAAAGTGTAGTGACATTGTCGTTGTGATGGTCGACAGTCTTGTACAGTGTAGTGACATTATCGTGGTGTGGTCGACAGTCTTTAATAGTATATTGACATTGTTGTGGTGATGGTCGAAAGTCTTGTACATTGTAGTGACGTTGTTGTGGTGATGGTCGTCAGTCTTGTACAGTGTAGTGACATTGTTGTGGTGATTGTCGACAGTCTTGTACAGTGTAGTGATATTATTGTGGTGATTGTCGACAGTCTTTAATAGTGTAGTGAAATTGTCGTGTTGATGGTCGACAGTCTTGTACAGTGTAGTGACATTGTCGTGGTGATGGTCGACAGCCTTAATAGTGTAGTGACATTGTTGTGGTGATGGTCGACAGTCTTTAAAAGTGTAGTGACGTTGTGGTGATGGTCGACCGTCTTGTACAGTGTAGTGACATTGTTGTGGTGATTGTCGACAGTCTTTAACAGTTTAGTGACATTGTCGTGGTGATGGTCGACAGTCTTGTACAGTGTAGTGACATTAGTGTGGTGATGGTCGACAGTCTTTAATAGTATATTGACATTGTTGTGGTGATGGTCGACAGTCTTGTACAGTGTAGTGACGTTGTTGTGATGATGGTCGACAGTCTTGTACAGTGTAGTGACATTGTCGTGGTGATGGTCGACAGTCTTGTACAGTGTAGTGACATTGTTGTGGTGATGGTCGACAGTCTTGTACAGTGTAGTGACATTGTTGTTGTGATGGTCGACAGACTTGTACAGTGTAGAGACATTATCGTGGTGATGGTCGACAGTCTTGTACAGTGTAGTGAAATTGTCGTGGTGATGGTCGACAGTCTTGTACAGTGTAGTGACATTGGTGTGGTGATGGTCGTCTGTCTTTAATCAGTATCGTGACATTGTTGTGGTGATTGTCGACAGTCTTTAACAGTTTAGTGACATTGTCGTGGTGATGGTCGGCAGTTTTGTACAGTAGTGACATTGGTGTGGTGATGGTCGACAGTCTTGAACAGTGTAATGACGTTGTGGTGGTGATGGTCGACAGTCTTGTACAGTGTAGTGACATTGTCGTGGTGATGGTCGACAGTCTTTAATAGTATAGTGACATTGTCGTGGTGATGGTCGACAGTCTTTAATAGTATAGTGACGTTGTTGTGATGATGGTCGACAGTCTTGTACAGTGTAGTGACATTGTCGTGGTGATGGTCGACAGTCTTGTACAGTGTAGTAACATTGTTGTGGTGATGGTCGACAGTCTTGTACAATGTAGTGACATTGTTGTTGTGATGGTCGACAGACTTGTACAGTGTAGTGACATTATCGTGGTGATGGTCGACAGTCGTGTACAGTGTAGTGACATTATCGTGGTGATGGTCGACAGTCTTGTACAGTGTAGTGACATTGTTTGTGGTGATTGTCGACAGTCTTTAATAGTGTAGTGACATTGTCGTGGTGATGGTTGACAGTCTTGTACAGTGTAGTAACATTGTCGTTGTGATGGTCGACAGTCTTGTACAGTGCAGTGACATTGGCGTGGTGATGGTCGACATTCTTTAAAAGTGTAGTGACAGTGTTGTTGTGATTGTCGACAGTCTTTAATAGTGTAGTGAAAATTGTCGTGGTGATGGTCGACAGTCTTGTACAGTGTAGTGACATTGTCGTGGTGATGGTCGACAGTGGCGTACAGTGTAGTGACATTGTTAAGGTGATTGTCGACAGTCTTTAATAGTGTAGTGACATTGTCGTGGTGATGGTCGACAGTCTTGTACAGTGTAGTGACATTGTTGTGGTGATTGTCGACAGTGGTGTACAGTGTGGTGACATTGTTGTGGTGATGGTCGACAGTCTTTAATAGTGTAGTGACATTGTCGTGGTGATGGTCGACAGTCTTGTACAGTGTAGTGACATTGTCGTGGTTATGGTCGACAGCCTTAATAGTGTAGTGACATTGTTGTGGTGATGGTCGACAGTCTTTAATGTGTAGTGACGTTGTGGTGATGGTCGACAGTCTTGTACAGTGTAGTGACATTGTTGTGGTGATGGTCGACAGTCTTTAATAGTGTAGTGACATTGTCGTGGTGATGGTCGACAGTCTTGTACAGTGTAGTGACATTGGTGTAGTGATGGTCGACAGCCTTAATAGTGTAGTGACATTGTTGTGGTGATGGTCGACAGTCTTTAAAAGGGTAGTGACGTTGTGGTGATGGTCGACAGTCTTTAATAGTATAGTGACATTGTTGTGGTGATGGTCGACAGTCTTGTACAGTGTAGTGACGTTGTTGTGGTGATGGTCGACAGTCTTGTACAGTGTAGTGACATTGTCGTGGTGATGGTCGACAGTCTTGAACAGTGTAGTGACATTGTCGTGGTGATGGTCGACAGTTTTGTACAGTGTAGTGACATTGTCGTGGTGATGGTCGACAGCCTTAATAGTGTAGTGACATTGTTGTGGTGATGGTCGACAGTCTTTAAAAGTGTAGTGACGTTGTGGTGATGATCGACAGTCTTGTACAGTGTAGTGACATTGTTGTGGTGATTGTCGACAGTCTTTAACAGTTTAGTGACATTGTCGTGGTGATGGTCGACAGTCTTGTACAGTGTAGTGACATTGGTGTGGTGATGGTCTACAGTCTTTAATAGTATAGTGACATTGTTGTGGTGATGGTCGACAGTCTTGTACAGTGTAGTGACGTTGTTGTGGTGATGGTCGACAGTCTTGTACAGTGTAGTGACATTGATGTTGTGATGGTCGACAGACTTGTACAGTGTAGTGACGTTGTTGTGGTGATGGTCGACAGTCTTGTACAGTGTAGTGACATTATCGTGGTGATGGTCGACAGACTTGTACAGTGTAGTGACATTATCGTGGTGATGGTCGACAGTCTTGTACAGTGTAGTGACATTATCGTGGTGATGGTCGACAGTCTTGTACAGTGTAGTGACATTGCTGTCGTGATTGTCGACAGTCTTTAATAGTGTAGTGACATTGTCGTGGTGATGGTTGACAGTCTTGTACAGTGTAGTGACATTGTCGTGGTGATGGTCGACAGTCTTGTACAGTGTAGTGACATTATCGTGGTGATGGTCGACAGTCTTGTACAGTGTAGTGACATTATCGTGGTGATGGTCGACAGTCTTGTACAGTGTAGTGACATTGTCGTGGTAATGGTCGACAGTTTTGTACAGTGTAGTGACATTGTTGTGGTGATGGTCGACAGTCTTGTACAGTGTAGTGACATTGTCGTGGTGATGGTTGACAGTCTTGTACAGTGTAGTGACATTGTCGTGGTGATGGTCGACAGTCTTTAAAAGTGTAGTGACATTGTTGTGGTGATGGTCGACAGTCTTGTACAGTGTAGTGACATTGTCGTGGTGATGGTCGACAGTCTTTAAAAGTGTAGTGACATTGTTGTGGTGATTGTCGACAGTCTTTAATAGTGTAGTGACATTGTCGTGGTGATGGTCGACAGTCTTGTACAGTGTAGTGACATTGTTGTGGTGATTGTCGACAGTGGTGTACAGTGTGGTGACATTGCTGTGGTGATGGTCGACAGTCTTTAAAAGTGTAGTGACATTGTTGTGGTGATTGTCGACAGTCTTTAATAGTGTAGTGACATTGTCGTGGTGATGGTCGACAGTCTTGTACAGTGTAGTGACATTGTCGTGGTGATGTTCGACAGCCCTAATAGAGTAGTTACATTGTTGTTATGATGGTCGACAGTCTTGTACAGTGTAGTGACGTTGTTGTGATGATGGTCGACAGTCTTGTACAGTGTAGTGACATTGTCGTGGTGATGGTCGACAGTCTTTAATAGTATAGTGACATTGTTGTGGTGATGGTCGACAGTCTTGTACAGTGTAGTGACATTGTTGTGGTGATGGTCGACAGTCTTGTACAGTGTAGTGACCTTGTTGTGGTGATGGTCGACAGTCTTGTACAGTGTAGTGACATTGTCGTGGTGATGGTCGACAGTCTTGTACAGTGTAGTGACATTGTTGTGGTGATGGTCGACAGTCTTGTACAGTGTAGTGACATTGTTGTTGTGATTGTCGACAGACTTGTACAGTGTAGTGACATTATCGTGGTGATGGTCGACAGTCGTGTACAGTGTAGTGACATTATCGTGGTGATGGTCGACAGTCTTGTACAGTGTAGTGACATTGTTGAGGTGATTGTCGACAGTCTTTAAAAGTGTAGTGACATTGTCGTTGTGATGGTCGACAGTCTTGTACAGTGTAGTGACATTATCGTGGTGTGGTCGACAGTCTTTAATAGTGTAGTGACATTGTTGTGGTGATGGTCGAAAGTCTTGTACATTGTAGTGACGTTGTTGTGGTGATGGTCGTCAGTCTTGTACAGTGTAGTGACATTGTTGTGGTGATTGTCGACAGTCTTGTACAGTGTAGTGATATTGTTGTGGTGATTGTCGACAGTCTTTAATAGTGTAGTGAAATTGTCGTGTTGATGGTCGACAGTCATGTACAGTGTAGTGACATTGTCGTGGTGATGGTCGACAGCCTTAATAGTGTAGTGACATTGTTGTGGTGATGGTCGACAGTCTTTAAAAGTGTAGTGACGTTGTGGTGATGGTCGACCGTCTTGTACAGTGTAGTGACATTGTTGTGGTGATTGTCGACAGTCTTTAACAGTTTAGTGACATTGTCGTGGTGATGGTCGACAGTCTTGTACAGTGTAGTGACATTGGTGTGGTGATGGTCGACAGTCTTTAATAGTATATTGACTGTTGTGGTGATGGTCGACAGTCTTGTACAGTGTAGTGACGTTGTTGTGGTGATGGTCGACAGTCTTGTACAGTGTAGTGACATTGTCGTGGTGATGGTCGACAGTCTTGTACAGTGTAGTGACATTGTTGTGGATGATGGTCGACAGTCTTGTACAGTGTAGTGACATTGTTGTTGTGATGGTCGACAGACTTGTACAGTGTAGAGACATTATCGTGGTGATGGTCGACAGTCTTGTACAGTGTAGTGAAATTGTCGTGGTGATGGTCGACAGTCTTGTACAGTGTAGTGACATTGGTGTGGTGATGGTCGTCTGTCTTTAATAGTATCGTGACATTGTTGTGGTGATTGTCGACAGTCTTTAACAGTTTAGTGACATTGTCGTGGTGATGGTCGGCAGTATTGTACAGTAGTGACATTGGTGTGGTGATGGTCGACAGTCTTGAACAGTGTAATGACGTTGTGGTGGTGATGGTCGACAGTCTTGTACAGTGTAGTGACATTGTCGTGGTGATGGTCGACAGTCTTTAATAGTATAGTGACATTGTTGTGGTGATGGTCGACAGTCTTGTACAGTGTAGTGACATTGTCGTGGTGATGGTCGACAGTCTTGTACAGTGTAGTGACATTGTTGTGGTGATGGTCGACAGTCTTGTACAGTGTAGTGACATTGTCGTGGTGATGGTCGACAGTCTTTAATAGTATAGTGACGTTGTTGTGATGATGGTCGACAGTCTTGTACAGTGTAGTGACATTGTCGTGGTGATGGTCGACAGTCTTGTACAGTGTAGTAACATTGTTGTGGTGATGGTCGACAGTCTTGTACAATGTAGTGACATTGTTGTTGTGATGGTCGACAGACTTGTACAGTGTAGTGACATTATCGTGGTGATGGTCGACAGTCGTGTACAGTGTAGTGACATTATCGTGGTGATGGTCGACAGTCTTGTACAGTGTAGTGACATTGTTGTGGTGATTGTCGACAGTCTTTAATAGTGTAGTGACATTGTCGTGGTGATGGTTGACAGTCTTGTACAGTGTAGTAACATTGTCGTTGTGATGGTCGACAGTCTTGTACAGTGCAGTGACATTGGCGTGGTGATGGTCGACATTCTTTAAAAGTGTAGTGACAGTGTTGTTGTGATTGTCGACAGTCTTTAATAGTGTAGTGAAAATTGTCGTGGTGATGGTCGACAGTCTTGTACAGTGTAGTGACATTGTCGTGGTGATGGTCGACAGTGGCGTACAGTGTAGTGACATTGTTAAGGTGATTGTCGACAGTCTTTAATAGTGTAGTGACATTGTCGTGGTGATGGTCGACAGTCTTGTACAGTGTAGTGACATTGTTGTGGTGATTGTCGACAGTGGTGTACAGTGTGGTGACATTGTTGTGGTGATGGTCGACAGTCTTTAATAGTGTAGTGACATTGTCGTGGTGATGGTCGACAGTCTTGTACAGTGTAGTGACATTGTCGTGGTTATGGTCGACAAGCCTTAATAGTGTAGTGACATTGTTGTGGTGATGGTCGACAGTCTTTAAATGTGTAGTGACGTTGTGGTGATGGTCGACAGTCTTGTACAGTGTAGTGACATTGTTGTGGTGATGGTCGACAGTCTTTAATAGTGTAGTGACATTGTCGTGGTGATGGTCGACAGTCTTGTACAGTGTAGTGACATTGGTGTAGTGATGGTCGACAGCCTTAATAGTGTAGTGACATTGTTGTGGTGATGGTCGACAGTCCTTTAAAAGGGTAGTGACGTTGTGTGATGGTCGACAGTCTTTAATAGTATAGTGACATTGTTGTGGTGATGGTCGACAGTCTTGTACAGTGTAGTGACGTTGTTGTGGTGATGGTCGACAGTCTTGTACAGTGTAGTGACATTGTCGTGGTGATGGTCGACAGTCTTGAACAGTGTAGTGACATTGTCGTGGTGATGGTCGACAGTTTTGTACAGTGTATGACATTGTCGTGGTGATGGTCGACAGCCTTAATAGTGTAGGTGAACATTGTTGTGGTGATGGTCGACAGGTCTCTTTAAAGTGTAGTGACGTTGTGGTGATGATCGACAGTCTTGTACAGTGTAGTGACATTGTTGTGGTGATGGTCGACAGTCTTTAACAGTTTAGTGACATTGTCGTGGTGATGGTCGACAGTCTTGTACAGTGTAGTGACATTGGTGTGGTGATGGTCGACAGTCTTTAATAGTATAGTGACATTGTTGTGGTGATGGTCGACAGTCTTGTACAGTGTAGTGACGTTGTTGTGGTGATGGTCGACAGTCTTGTACAGTGTAGTGACATTGTATGTGGTGATGGTCGACAGACTTGTAACAGTGTAGTGACATTGTTGTGGTGATGGTCGACAGTCTTGTACAGTGTAGTGACATTGTCGTGGTGATGGTCGACAGACTTGTACAGTGTAGTGACATTATCGTGGTGATGGTCGACAGTCTTGTAACAGTGTAGTGACATTATCGTGGTGATGGTCGACAGTCCTTGTACAGTGTAGTGACATTGTTGTCGGTGATTGTCGACAGTCTTTAATAGTGTAGTGACATTGTCGTGGTGATGGTCGACAGTCTTGTACAGTGTAGTGACATTGTCGTGGTGATGGTCGACAGTCTTTACTAGTATAGTGACATTAGTCGTGGTGATGGTCGACAGTCTTGTACAGTGTAGTGACATTGTTGTGGTGATGGTCGACAGTCTTGTACAGTGTAGTGACATTGTCTGTGGTGATGGTCGACAGTCTTGTACAGTGTAGTGACATTGTTGTGGTGATTGGTCGACAGTCTTGTACAGTGTAGTGACATTGTCGTTGTGATGGTCGACAGTCTTGTACAGTGTAGTGACATTGTCGTGGTGATGGTCGACAGTCTTTAAAGTGTAGTGACATTGTTGTGGTGATGGTCGACAGGTCTTGTACAGTGTAGTGACATTGTCGTGGTGATGGTCGACAGTCTGTTAAAAGTGTAGTGACATTGTTGTGGTGATTGTCGACAGTCTTTAATAGTGTTAGTGACATTGTCGTGGTGATGGTCGACAGTCTTGTACAGTGTAGTGACATTGTTGTGGTGATTGGTCGACAGTGGTTGTACAGTATGGTGACATTGCTGTGGTGATGGTCGACAGTCTTTAACAGTGTAAGTGACATTGTTGTGGTGATGGTCGACAGTCTTGTACAGTGTAGTGACATTGTCGTGGTGATGGTCGACAGCCCTAATAGAGTAGTTACATTGTTGTTATGATGGTCGACAGTCTTGTACAGTGTAGTGACGTTGTTGTGATGATGGTCGACAGTCTTGTACAGTGTAGTGACATTGTCGTGGTGATGGTCGACAGTCTTTAATAGTATAGTGACATTGTTGTGGTGATGGTCGACAGTCTTGTACAGTGTAGTGACATTGTTGTGGTGATGGTCGACAGTCTTGTACAGTGTAGTGACCTTGTTGTGGTGATGGTCGACAGTCTTGTACAGTGTAGTGACATTGTCGTGGTGATGGTCGACAGTCTTGTACAGTGTAGTGACATTGTTGTGGTGATGGTCGACAGTCTTGTACAGTGTAGTGACATTGTGTTGTGATTGTCGACAGACTTGTACAGTGTAGTGAATTATCGGGTGTGGTCGACAGTCGTGTACAGTGTAGTGACATTATCGTGGTGATGGTCGACAGTCTTGTACAGTGTAGTGACATTGTTGAGGTGATTGTCGACAGTCTTTAAAAGTGTAGTGACATTGTCGTTGTGATGGTCGACAGTCTTGTACAGTGTAGTGACATTGTCGTGGTGACTGGTCGACAGTCTTGTTACAGTGTAGGTGACATTGTGAGTGGTGCTGGTCGATCATGTACTTTAATAGTATCGTGACATTGTTGTGGTGATTGTCGACAGTCTTTAACCGTCTAGTGACATGTTCGTGTTGACTGGATCCGGACAGTCTTGTACAGTGTAGTGACAATTGTTGTGGTGATTGTCGAACAGTCTTTAACCAGTGTTAAGTGACATTGTCGGTGGTGATGGTCGACAGTCTTGTCACGTGTAGTGACATTGGTCGTGGTTGATGGCTCTACAGTTCTTTAATAGTATAGTGACATTGCTTGTGGTGATGGTCGACAGTCTTGCTACAGTGTTAGTGACATTGCTTGTGGTGATGGTCGACAGTCTTGTACAGTGTGGTAGTGAACATTGATTGTTGTGATGGGTCGATCAGTCCCTTGTACAGTGTTAGGACATTTTCGTGGTGATTGGTCGACAGTCTTGTACAGTGTAGTGACATTGTTGTGGTGATGGTCGACAGGACTGTACAGTTGTAGATGACATATGTGGTGATGGTCGACAGTCTTGTACAGTGTAGTGAACATTGTCGTGGTGATGGTCGACAGTCTTGTACAGTGTAGTGACATTGTGTGTGATGTCGACAGTCTTTAATAGTGTAGTGACATTGTTCGTGGTGATGGTCGACAGTCTTGTACAGTTGTAGTGACATTGTCGTGGTGATGGTCGACAGTCTTGTACAGTGTAGTGACATTCGTGTGGTGATGTCGACAGTCTTGTACAGTGTAGTGACATTATCGTGGTGATGGTCGACAGTCTTGTACAGTGTAGTGACATTGTCGTGGTAATGGTCGACAGTTTTGTACAGTGTAGTGACATTGTTGTGGTGATGGTCGACAGTCTTGTACAGTGTAGTGACATTGTCGTGGTGAGGTTGACAGTTGTACAGTGTAGTGACATTGTCGTGGTGATGGTCGACAGTCTTTAAAAGTGTAGTGACATTGTTGTGGTGATGGTCGACAGTCTTGTACAGTGTAGTGACATTGTCGTGGTGATGGTCGACAGTCTTTAAAAGTGTAGTGACATGTTGTGGTGATGTCGACAGTCTTTAATAGTGTAGTGACATTGTCGTGGTGATGGTCGACAGTCTTGTACAGTGTAGTGACATTGTTGTGGTGATTGTCGACAGTGGTGTACAGTGTGGTGACATTGTGTGGTGATGGTCGACAGTCTTTAATAGTGTAGTGACATTGTCGTGTGATGGTCGACAGTATTGTACAGTGTAGTGACATTTCGTGGTGATGGTCGACAGCCCTAATAGAGTATAGTTACATGTGTTATGATGGTCGACAGTCTTGTACAGTGTAGTGACGTGTTGTGAGATGGTCGACAGTCTTGTACAGTGTAGTGACATTGTCGTGGTGATGGTCGACAGTCTTTAATAGTATAGTGACATTGTTTGGTGATGGTCGACAGTCTTGTACAGTGTAGTGACATTGTTGTGGTGATGGTCGACAGTCTTGTACAGTGTAGTGACTTGTTGTGGTGATGGTCGACAGTCTTGTACAGTGTAGTGACATTGTCGTGGTGATGGTCGACAGTCTTGTACAGTGTAGTGACATTGTTGTGGTGATGGTCGACAGTCTTGTACAGTGTAGTGACATTGTTGTGTGATTGTCGACAGACTTTACAGTGTAGTGACATTATCGTGGTGATGGTCGACAGTCGTTGTACAGTGTAGTGACATTATCGTGGTGATGGTCGACAGTCTTGTACAGTGTAGTGACATTGTTGAGGTGATTGTCGACAGTCTTTAAAAGTGTAGTGACATTGTCGTTGGTGATGGTCGACAGTCTTGTACAGTGTAGTGACATTATCGTGGTGTGGTCGACAGTCTTTAATAGTATATTGACATTGTTGTGGTGATGTCGAAGTCTTTAATGTAGTGACGTTGTGTGGTGATGGTCGCAGTCTTGTACAGTGTAGTGACATTGTTGTGGTGATGTCGACAGTCTGGTTACAGTGTAGTGAATTGTTGTGGTGATTGTCGACATTCTTTAATAGTGTAGTGGAAATGTCGTGGTGATGGTCGACAGTCTTGTACAGTGTAGTGACATTGTCGTGGTGATTGTCGACAGCCCTTAATAGTGTAGTGACATTGTTGTGGTGATGGTCGACAGTCTTTAAAAGTGTAGTGACGTTGTGGTGATGGTCGACAGTCTTGTACAGTGTAGTGACATTGTTGTGGTGATTGTCGACAGTCTTTAAAGTTAGTGACATTGTCGTGGTGATGGTCGACAGTCTTGTACAGTGTAGTGGGACATTGGTGTGGTGATGGTCGACAGTCTTTAATAGTATATGACATTGTTGTGGTGATGTCGACAGTCTTGTACTAGTGTAGTGACGTTGTGTGGTGATGGTCGACAGTCTTGTACAGTGTAGTGACATTGTCGTGGTGATGGTCGACAGTCTTGTACAGTGTAGTGACATTGTTGTGGTGATGGTCGACAGTCTTGTACAGTGTAGTGACATTGTTGTTGTGATGGTCGACAGACTTGTACAGTGTAGAGACATTTCGTGGTGATGGTCGACAGTCTTGTACAGTGTAGTGAAATTGTGTGGTGATGGTCGACAGTCTTGTACAGTGTAGTGACATTGGTGTGGTGATGGTCGTCAGTCTTTAATAGTAGTGACATTGTTGTGGTGATGGTCGACAGTCTTGTACAGTGTAGTGACATTGTCGTGGTGATGGTCGCAGTTTGTACATAGTGACATTGGTGTGGTGATGGTCGACAGTCTTGTACAGTGTAATGACGTTGTGTGGTGATGGTCGACAGTCTTGTACAGTGTAGTGACATTGTCGTGTGATGGTCGACAGTCTTAATAGTGTAGTGACATTGTTGTGGTGATGGTCGACAGTCTTGTACAGTGTAGTGACATTGTCGTGGTGATGGTCGACAGTCTTGTACAGTGTAGTGACATTGTGTGGTGATGGTCGACAGTCTTGTACAGTGTAGTGACATTGTCGTGGTGATGGTCGACAGTCTTTAATGTAGTGACGTTGTTGTGTGATGGTCGACAGTCTTGTACAGTGTAGTGACATTGTCGTGGTGATGGTCGACAGTCTTGTACAGTGTAGTAACATTGTGTGGTGATGGTCGACAGTCTGTACAATGTAGTGACATGTGTTGTGATGGTCGACAGACTTGTACAGTGTAGTGACATTATCGTGGTGATGGTCGACAGTCGTGTACAGTGTAGTGACATTATCGTGGTGATGGTCGACGTCTTGTACAGTGTAGTGACATTGTGTGGTGATTGTCGACAGTCTTTAATAGTGTAGTGACATTGTCGTGGTGATGGTGACAGTCTTGTACAGTGTAGTGACATGTCGTTGTGATGGTCGACAGTCTTGTACAGTGCAGTGACATTGGCTGTGGTGATGGTCGACTTCTTTAAAAGTGTAGTGACATGTTGTTGTGATTGTCGACAGTCTTTAATAGTGTAGTGAAAATTGTCGTGGTGATGGTCGACAGTCTTGTACAGTGTAGTGACATTGTCGGGTGATGATCGACAGTCTTGTACAGTGTAGTGACATTGTTGTGGTGATGTCGACAGTGGCGTACAGTGTAGTGACATTGTTAAGGTGATTGTCGACAGTCTAATAGTGTAGTGACATTGTCGTGGTGATGGTCGACAGTCTTGTACAGTGTAGTGACATTGTTGTGGTGATTGTCGACAGTGGTGTACAGTGTGGTGACATTGTGTGGTGATGGTCGACAGTCTTTAATAGTGTAGTGACATTGTCGTGTGATGGTCGACAGTCTTGTACAGTGTAGTGACATTGTCGTGGTATGGTCGACAGCCTTAATAGTGTAGTGACATTGTTGTGGTGATGGTCGACAGTCTTTAAAGTGTAGTGACGTTGTGTGGTGATGGTCGACAGTCTTGTACAGTGTAGTGACATTGTGTGGTGATGGTCGACAGTCTTTAATAGTGTAGTGACATGTGTCGTGGTATGGTCGACAGTCTTGTACAGTGTAGTGACATTGGTGTGGTGATGGTCGACAGCCTTAATAGTGTAGTGACATTGTTGTGGTGATGGTCGACAGTCTTTAAAAGGGTAGTGACGTTGTGGTGATGGTCGACAGTCTTAATAGTATAGTGACATTGTTGTGGTGATGGTCGACAGTCTTGTACAGTGTAGTGACGTTGTTGTGGTGTGGTCGACAGTCTTGTACAGTGTAGTGACAGTCGTGGTGAGGTCGACAGTCTTGAACAGTGTAGTGACATTGTCGTGGTGATGGTCGACAGTCTTG